>NC_133771.1:102301364-102365694 GCF_003597395.2 Chelonoidis abingdonii
AACGAGAGAGTAGCGCTAATTCGTATTAACAATTCGGAGTACGGTTAATGTGGACGGAAATCGACGTTATTGGCCTCCGGGCGTGTATCCCACAGTGCACCACTGACTGTCTGGTCAGCAATCTGAACTCAGGATGCAGCGGGCAGGTAAACAGAGAAAAGCCCCGCGAACTTTTGAATTACATTTCCTGACTTGCCGCGTGGAGCTCTGATCAACCACGGGTTGGCGATGCGAGTCCCAAATCAAAAAGAGCTCCAGCATGCATTGCACCGTAGGGAATACTAGCACCTGATCGCCTGTATGGGGAGCAAATCTTTGTATCAGAACTCTGTTACAGAACACGAAATGCCAAAGAGTTTTGAAAAAAAAACCTCCAGGCTACACAGCGCTGCGTGACAAGCGTAACGGGAAGCGCACACCAAAGTGGACGCTCATGAGAGGGTAGGTGAGGGGGGTACTCGAGAGACTCCGCTATCCACAGTCTACAGCAGTCTCTGAAAAGTATTTGCAATTCTTGGCTTAAGGCTCCCAATGTCTGTAGGTTCAAACACTAGTGTCTGGTGTGGTTCAGGGAACAGCTTCTCAGTTTCTTCCCCCCCCCCACCACATGAAAGAAAAGGGAAAGAATCATTCCTTGACTACTTTCAATTGTCACCCTATGTGTACTGAATGCTGCTGGTAGATGCGATGCTACAGCAGTGAAGAGCAGTATCCGCTACTCTTACCTCTTCCCCTCCCCTGGTGTAGACGGTGGTGTAGGACTGCCCACCATCCTCGAGAACCCCATGCCCTGGGTGTAATTGCTCAGATGGGATCATGGCCGAATTACTGTGCCTAGTGTGGCCGCATGAAATCGAATTTATAATATCAGTTTTATAAAACCGATTTTAGCTAATTCGATATTATCCCGTAGTGTAGACGTAGCCTGAGAGAAGATGAGTTGCTTCTTAAAGCCTCCCTGATTGTCCTCATGATTAGCCATGTCAATGCTGTAAAGCCATATTTATGCACATAATCAATATGTCTGAGAATTAAAACTGTTTTTAGAAACTCAGCTTTCACAGCTGTGATGCTTCCATTCCTTTGAAATTAAATGGGAGGAAAAAATCAAACTATGTGAATAATTGAGACCTGTTTAAGATAACTTTACAAGATGCCCCAAAAAACCACAGTTTCACAATCACAAAAGAAGACTTCATTGGTTAAAAACCATCCCAATAAAACAGCAATATTTAACATGGGGAAATTTGACAGCGATGTCTATAAACTAGCAATCCTGAAATGCAGACAATTAATGAGGAAAGCTACAAGTATCAATGAAAAAAAAATAAGGCCACTTAAGGCTAAGGACAATAAGAAGGAATTTTAAAAATATATCAGGTTTAAAAAGAAATCCTAGGAATTATATAGATTTATTGCTATTCTAGTGATTGGGAATGGTAAAATGGCATTCTGAGCCACTGATATTGATATTTAGCAAACCTTACAATACTGTAGAAATTTGAGGACTGGAGAAAAGCTATTCTTGTGCTAACATTTAAAAAGAATAAATGGGATGACCCATGTCACTATAGTCTGGTGTGCTTTACATTGATACCAGTAAAAATCATGGGAAGGCTGATATTGGAGGCAATCAGTAAGGAAGAGAGCATAATTATTTCTAGCTAACATGTTTCTCTGAAAAACAGCCCTTGTCAAATGAAACTCAAACTTTTTTTTGATAAAATTAAGTTTGGTGGACAAAGGTTGACATAATATAATTAGATTTCTATAAGAAGGTATTTGTCTTAGCCCTGTATGACATTCTGGTTAAAGAATTAGCACTCTACCAAATCAGCACAGCACATATCAAATGGATTTTAAAAGTGGCTAAGTGATAGATCTCAAAAAGGAATTGTAAATGGGCAGTGGACATCCAATAGAGATGTTTCTAGTGATGTCCCATGGGAATCTGGTCTTGGACCAGTATTGTTCAATATCTTTACCATTAATTTTCTCTCTCCTGTTACTCACATCTTCTTGTCAACTGTTGGAAATGGGCCACCTTGATTGCATTAGCCTCATTAACACTACAAAATTAATTTCCCCTCCCTTGGTATTCACTCCTTCTTGTCAACTGTTGAGAATAGGCCACTTCCACCTTAACTGAATTTGGCATGTTAACATTGACCCCCCCACTTGGTAAGGCAACTCCCATCTTTTCATGTGTTATGATATATATTTTGCTTACTGTATTTTTCACTCTATGCATCTGATGAAATGGGTTTTAGCTCATGAAAGCTTGTGCCCAAATAAATTTGTTAGTCTCTAAGGTGCCACAAGAACTCCTCATTGGTTTTTGTAGATTGCATAGTAATCTAGGATCTCTTGAACAACATGGGTTTTTAAACATCTAAATCTAAGATCATACATCTAGGAATCAAAAATATTGGTCACATTTATAGGATGGTAACTGCATTTTGGAAAGCTGTGATACAGCAAGGATTTAAGGGTCACAGTGGGTAACCAATTAAACATGGACAGACAATGCAAAGTGATGGCTGAGAGTGCATATGTGATTCTTACAATTGAATTATTTCTAAAATTATTTTATGCATTCATATTAAATATATCTGATATGCCTTAATCCTAAAATACTCGTCCATTTATTCTGTTTTGTTATGATCATTCTTATTTCTCAGGTGACTGTAGTACAGGCTCAGAGTGGGAGCTGTATGGCATCACTTAGTGAGTGAAAGCATACACAGCATTGATGAAACAGACATATTTCTTTGTTTCTTTGGACAATTTATTTAAGGAATTTAGCACTTTTTTTGTACGGATTTGCTGATTATTTGAAATTGCTTGCTGAATCATAGTTATTGATTACTGATGCTACCATTGTATGAACCACTCTACAAATACAAAGTCACTCCCCAAAGAATTTACAGACTCAGACTGCAGATTGTTCTTTTACTGTTTTTGGTGAGTATTCATTTGATTATGGAATATCCCTAATTTGTGTTCAAGCTTTGTGACTGCCATAAATCGTATCATCATACAATGTAGGGCTGGAAGAGATCTCAAAAGATCATATAATCCAGCCCTCTGTGTTGAGGCAGAACCAAGTAAACCTAGGCCATCCCTGACAGATGTTTGTCCAACCTGTTCTTTAAAACCTCCAGTGGTAGGAATTCCACAACCTCCCTTGGAAACCTATTCTGGAGTTAACTATACTTATAGTTAGAAAGTTTTCCTAATATCTAACTTAAGTCTCACTTGTTGTAAATTAAGTCTATTCCTTCTTGTCCTACTTCCAGTGGACAGGGAGAACAATTGATGCTTGTCCTCTTTAAAACAATCCTTAACACATTTGAAGATTGTTATCAGGGGGGTCCCCTCAGTCGTCTTTTCTCAAGACTAAGCATGCCTTGTACTTTTAACATTTCCTCATAGGTTGTGTCTAAACCTTTTCTCATTTCTGTTGTTCTCCTCTGGATTCTCTCCAATTTGTCCAGATCATCTTTCTTAAAGTGTGGTTCCCAGAACTGGACACGGTACTCCTGCTGAGCGTCACCGGTGCTGAATGGAGCAGAACAATTATTATCTAGTTACTTGGTATTGTTTGTATTTCCTGACTGGACGCCATAACCTTAACAAACTTGCACTTTTGTCAGATATTAATTTTGTTTGTTTGTTGAACTAATCTTTGCTACAGTTAGAACTAGACAAAATATTTCAGTAAAATTTTTTTCAGCAAAACATAGCTGTGTGAAATGATGAAATTTTTCAGGGAATTTTTGAATCCCACTACAGAAAAATTTCATCCAAAAAGAAAAAATGTGGCTAAAATCTGATATTTTTCTGATTTTGACTAAAATGTTCATTTTTGATACCTGAAAACAAAACTTTGTAGTCTGAGGTTTTTGGCAAAAACTTTTGCAGAAAATTTTCAATGAAAATGAATTTTATTGTTTTCATGAACATATTCATGGAGACATAAAACATTTCCCCACCAGCTCTGTGCTGGAGTCCTGAAGTTTGGTTTCAATGAACACCTGTATAAACAAAACATCCGTTCACAAGCGGTGAAGAGTAGAGACAAAACTAGAATGAATCAAAAAATTATCTTAAAATTTCTTGTTTTTACACTATTTGACCAGCTCTTCTCTGCTCCATACTGGGCCTGCCCCAGCAATGTCCTGTAGGTTTAAGACAAGTTTGACTAATTGGAAGTCTAAGCTATGTTGGTTCATAGGCCTGAAGCATTTTACAAGGTATTTGCATGACAGGTTCACTGTCTTTTAGCTGTTTAGTGATTTACTATGAATTATTTATTATGACATCCTCTCAGTTCATTTTTTCAAATACAATAAAATTGCTGGCGAAGTTCACATATATTTATGCAAATAAAAACTAGATACAGCTTAGTTCTGGGATAAATATTTTTGGTAATAGCAGGAGGCTTTTTTTTCCCTCATGAAGATAATTTAATAGACTATTTCATAAGTTCCCTAATTTCCTTGCTCAGTAATCAGGGTAGCTCAGGTTGTCTCCTGAGAGGTGTAATAACTTATGTAGTATGGTTATCATACAGAGATTTCCCAGGGCTTCCCGTGGTCTCCTTGAGTGCTTATTATAACTATAAAGAAACTGTTGTCTGTTCCAATCTGGTTTATTTGCTTACTTCATTTTATTTTTTGGACAGGTTATACTAATGCATTCCCCTAATTCCTCACTGCTTCAAGAAGTCACAGTAGCAGAGAATAAAACCAAAGAAGTTGAACTTATTTATTTTATGTAATCATAAGATCCATTTAATCTTTTTTGGAGAGGGTGGGATGTGGGGGGACAATGAACAAAGTGAATATTTTCCCACTGATAAGAGGACTCCAGTGAAGGAAAGCAACTCTTCACAATGGCAAAGTGGAATCCCTCCCCTTTTATAATATATACAGGGGCAGCTCTAGGTGTTTTGCTGCCCCAAGCACGGCAGGCAGGCTGCCTTCGGTGGCTTGCCTGTGGGATGTCCCTGGTACTGCGGATTCGGCGGCATGCTTATGGGACCAGTGGGACCCTCCGCAGGCATGCCGCCGAAGGCAGCCTGATTGCCGCCCTTGCGGCAACCGGCAGAGCGCCCCCCGTGGCTTGCCACCCCAGGCATGCGCTTGGCGTGCTGGTGCCTGGAGCCACCCCTGAATATATATCATCTATGATTTGGAAGACCAGAAAAATTCCAGGTGCCAATAGAATGACCACCTATCCCAAATTGGCTGGGAGAGTTCAAGTCCTGATCCCTGGCTGAATGACTCTGGGACAGCATTTGTCCTGAATTCCCTGTGGCACTGCTAAGCACCTGCCCAAAGCTGAGGGGTGGCACCAGCCTCTTCCTGGTGGGAGTGGGGACTCAGGTGGGCTTTAGCCCTGCCCTGCCCTGTGATCCTGCCCCCTGCTTCTCCTCTTTCCTGTAAGGCCCCACCCTGGCCAGGCTGGGAGCTGGAGCTGGGCTGTGATAAGAGCCACCCAGGGAGCCCAGGCCACTCTGGGGAGACGTGGGCCTTCTACTTGCCCTGGGTGTTGTACCCCATGGGGGGGAGGCATTGGCTGTGTGGATGCTCTCGGGCAGGGCCTCAGAGGAAGAGGAGGGACAGGAAGTAGAGTCACAGGGGTGGTGGGGCTTCTACATGTGTCCGCTTTTGTCTTTTGAAAAGGTGGTCGCTCTAGATCCATATTAATACAGAGCTACAAACATCAATGTACTAAGAACTAGCTCATCATTGTGGTCAGATCCCTTTCTGACTAGTGTCAGAAGTGAAAGCTAAGAAGTGCCTTTGCAAAAAACCAAGCACATATCAGGTTAAAAGCTTTTTTGTTCTGGTCTAGGCCCCATCATACCATATAGAAAGTGAAGGAAAAATTAAAATTTGCACATTATGGGCATTATCTTGACAGCTTTACACAGGCAAAACTGCTACTGAAATCACTGGAATTTTTGCCAGAAGGACCAAGTGAAGAGTTCAGGATTTGCCACCATGTTGTTAAAGAGAGATAATTATCTTCTGCCAGTGAAGGCTCTTGAAAGACCCTGTGTTAATTTTAGTCATAGCAGAAACAGAATTGAAGTCACATGGATGCAGTAAATGTTTTGACTGATAGGGCAAAAGGCTTTGCTGGCCTAAGCAGCCACAACTCCATGGAAACGAATGCACCTGCTCATACTAGCAGTGAATGTGTTCCATAATCTTTCAGCTAAATAAGTTGTGAGTATGTTGACCTTTGCCATTTGACTTTCTCTCTCTGACAATAAAGTATGATTTTTAAGTGCTCCTCAGGGCTACCATGTTAACAGGTTGTGGGGTAATATTTTATATCTATTTTAAAAAACTTTATTTTAGAAGAGGTATTAAGATACCCAAAATATGACATTAATCCTTATCCAACTTTTTTAATGCAAGGACCTCAAAGCACTGTATAAATATTTTTGAATTAAGCCTCTCAACACCTGTATGAACTATGTATATATTGTTGTTTGGGAGAATGGGTAATGGAAGCTTAGCTTGACACTTTTCAAAGGTGGTAGAGGAACCAAATATCTTAGGAAGTTTTAAAAATCTCTGTTGAAAACACCTGCTCAATGGTATTCAATGAGTCACTGATAGAGTGAAGACTAGAACCCGTGACTCCTAAGTAATATATGGCTGCTCTAACCACCAAACCAAACTTTCAATCAAGGAGATAGTGATTGATGACATATTTTTATTGTCTAGAACAACTCAAATAAAACAAATGATTCTAGCACAAAATCTATTCAAGTTGTCAAAGAAAGCAGACAGTTCATGTCACTCCAACAGCTAAATAGACCCATCATACTTGCATGGTAAATCCATGTATGCTTTTGCTAAGGTCAAGATGCCTGCATATTATTAATGGACATTGGCACAGAGATAGAGGCAAAAATAACAGTCAAGTTCACATTTTAGCTGATGAAACATTCACTGAAATATTATCTCTGTAAGTAACTGGGAAACTCATCATTAGGAAGTTAAATAGGCTGAATTACAGTACAGGAAGAACATAATGTACCAGGGGAATTTATCTTCAGCATCCAGTTGGCCTAAATTAAGTGAAAGTACAGATGTTTATAATCTTCATATGTGGTATCTCAGAAAAAGGATCTTCAGTTTAGCTATTCTGTTTATTTTCTGAACATTTTCACACAAAGACCTCAATTAAGAGCAGATTAGTTCACAACTATTGTTTACAGTTTTTCCTTAGTGCAGAATTACTAGATAATTGGATGGATGGGAAATGAGATGAGTTTTCTTTATTGCATTAACTATGTACATATGGATACCTTAAAAAAAACAAACGACTGTAGCAGTTTTTATTCCTGAAGAAAAAAAAATCCTGCTTTTAAACTGGGATATGGCAAATTCAAGTTTTTACTGAAGTAGCTTAAATTGTATATGATGCCTGACACAGTAAATAAGAGGAAATAAGCAGAGATGTAAATCTTCAGAACAGCTGCATTAGCCTGCATTGGTAAAGACTAGCTGTATTTTTAGTTAAGTGTTGTAGATGTGTAAAAGTTGAGTTTTCATGCACAAAATGATACTTGACAATTTTGTAATCTATTCCATCTTTATTTCAGTCTTAAAAAAAATGCACTTGTTAAAGCTGCAAAGTGAAGCACTCAAAAGTTAGGAAATGCCATAATGAAGATTGTCTGTGCAACCTTGATTTGCCCGCCTTGTGCATCTTCATCAGAGGTCGGCAACCTTTCAGAAGTGGTGTGCCGAGTCTTCATTCATTCTCTCTAATTTAAGGTTTTGCATGCCAGTCATACATTTTAACATTCTTAGAGGGTCTCTTTCTATAAGTCTATAATATATAACAAACTATTGTTGTATGTAAAGTAAATAAGGTTTTTAAAATGTTTAAGAAGCTTCATTTAAAATTAAATAAAATGCAGAGCCCCCCGGACCGGTGGCCAAGGCCCAGGCACTGTGAGTGCCACTGAAAATCAGCTTGTGTACCACCTTCGGCACCCGTGCCATAGGTTGCCCAACCCTGATATACATTATAATACAGTCTTTGGGTATGTCTAACATGTTACTGTGGTTCTAAAAACCCAAAGCTCTTGGTAACTATTACTCTTGGTGAGGTGTTAGCAGGAAATAAATTAGTAGAGACATGTCTGTCCGACCGATAGATAGCTGGCACAAACAGTACACCACAAAGCTGTACTTTTAATCACAAGCACTTACTAACCTGTTGCAGATACATGTAAAACACCTCCAAAATCAATAATTACCAAAGTCTGGCACAATCCTGAAGTGGCACAATGACAGCTATCCGACTGGCCAGTCTTTCAGCTGCTATTGGAGACACTAAGATGTGTCCACAAAGTGTTCCTGAAGAGCCCAGCTACCTCATACTTTCTCTCCTTATTTATTTGGGTTAGTGTAATACTAACATGTTAATTAAAAAAAAACTTGTTAAGCAAACAATTTCAAAGTCTAAGCAAGAGATTTTCTCAATCCATTAATTAGACAGATATGTTTTTGCAGAGTCTGCTGTCTTGTGGGCCCTGACAAACACATCCCAAAGGGCAGATATGGATAAGCTTCCTGTTTTTCTAAAACACATACCTCAGCAATTTCAACAGAGATCTTGTCAGGAAGGACAGAGGTTCAGTCTCCCCCCAAGCCCTCCTGACTGCTTGCTTAGTTATGCTAAGGCCATTGCAGAGGCCTGCTAAGACTACTGATTTATCTGCTTTTGGCAATAAGCATGATAATCAATATTCCAATTATCTGTAGTGGTCTGGACATTTTGCTTGTTGCCAAGATCTCCCTGTACATACACTGCATGCTTCTTTCAGCAGCAATTAGAGTACATACCCATATAGCCCACCATAGGTGCTGACTCTGTGGGTGCTCTGGGGCTGGAACACCCATGGGACAGGCCCCCATCTACCCTCCTATCCCCCAGCGCCTCCTGTCCTCTTGTGGGCCCCATGGATCAACGCCTCCCCCTCCCTTCCAGTGCCTCCTGGCCTCCACAAACACCTGTTTTGTGGTGTGCAGGAGGCTGTGGGTGAGTGGGGAGGAAAGAGGATGTGGCGCTCTCAGGGGAGGGGGTGGAACTGGGCGGGAAGAGGTGGGGTGTGGGTGGGGCCTGGGGCAGGGGTGGAGTGGGGGTGGGGCCTGGGGCGGTACCAGGGGTCAAGCACTCTTTAGCACTTTGACAAGTTGGTGTCTGTATAGCACACCCAGCATAGGTGTAAATAGTAGTGTAGCTGGTGAGGCATGGCTTAGACAAGTAACGACATGCCTGAAAGGTGTGGGTATGTTTGCAAGTACAAACCCTACATGCTTTCTCCTCCCCAAGCTGTCCCTCCCCATCTACACTGCTATTTTTAACATCATAGTGTCTTGCTGCCTCCCTATTGCTGGAGCACTTCCCCTCCACAAGAAAAGACTCCTCACAATAGGGAAAGGCTGTGGCAGCGGGAAGGCAGCTGAGAAAGGCTCTGCCAGCTCCCCACTGCTGGAGCCCTTCCCCTGCTGCAGGGAAAGACTCCAGCAGTGGGGCAAGGCTCTGGCAGGGGGAGGAAGTGGCAAAAGGCTCAGCCTTCCACCTGCCTTTCCTCACCTCAATGAAAGGCTCTGGAAGATGGGAGCTGCTGAAGCCTTTCCCCGCTACCTCCCCTCTATCAGATTATTTCACTGACATGTAGCTACACACTGGAGTGTAGATGCAGCCTGTTTTTCAGTGCAGCGTGTAGCAACGTGTACTATACATGCTGCCGCTGCCACCAGTGGTGTGTTGTGTAGACTTAAATCACGTGATCACATTCAGTTTTTCCCCAGAGCACCATCTTATCCAGCGAATGGGTAGTTATTCAATATTTCTTTTTATCCTCTTGTTTGGCCCCGGCCTTATTCACCAAACACCATTCAGACCCTGCACTGATGAGAGGACTGATAGTTTCATCCTGGGCATTTCTATAGTGCTTTCACTATAGTGTTTGAGTGCTTCATAAACATTAATGAATTTATCTTCTCAACATCCCTGTGAAGTTAGGTGGTGGTATTTACCCCCATTTTACAGCTGGAGAACTGAGGCACAGAGAGATTATGGTAAAAATTTTCAGAAGCATCCATTAATTTTGTGTGTCCAACAGAGACATCTAGGGACTGACTTTTCTGAGTACTGGGATGAAGCATGCTAAGTGTAGATAGAATTTTAGGAGAATCTTGCTGGCAAACTATAAGAAGTCTCTAATGAGCATGTGTGAATAGAGATTTTTTTTTTAAATGATGGTTCAAACTTGGCCAAATTTGGACAATTGTTAAGGCACATCCCTGACACTGGGGTGACTCCGCTGCCAAATTTAATGTGCCTGCTCCAAAGCATGAAGCACTTGTGCTTTTCAATAGAAAGGATGTAAGAAATTAATATGGGAAAAATATGTTTCCCTAATCTTGTCCTGAGAAACGTCTGAACTGTTTAAGACGAAAGTTTCCAAAAAACTAATCCCGAGACAGACCTCTGGCATGGAAAAGATCAGCCATACAGTTAAGCTTGGCAAAGTTATAAATAACTACAAATAGGGTCTTATAACGGAACTCTTAATTATAAGCAGTGCCAACATCTTCACCTATAGTAAGAAGGGTTTTGCCAAAGTATTACTACTCAGTAAACTTGTGTGTAGGTTTGTTGGTGTAAGATTGCTCTTGTCCTTCTTCTTTTATGGGTTTTCTTAGGGTACTCAATGGTGAAACTATGCAGAATTATCATTTTTAATCTTGAGTTTGAGGGTCTGGAAAAATTGGTATTTTAGTTTTAATAAGAGGTCTCACTACAAATAGGATAAAGAAAATAAGTTGTGTCCTTGAAATAATCCAGTCAAGTCAACTCTCCCTTTTAGATAAAATGTTTATCTCACTACAAAATTGCTGGTGATTTTATTAATTGTTCTGGTGTGTGTTAACTGAAACTTCATTACACAGTATTTTGGATGTATATTACTTTTTTGTCATTATAGTGCACTGTTCTTCAAAGTACTTAGTAATTAATAACAAAAGAGGATGTTAAACAGCATTTAAAAGGGATAAACACTTCAAAATCAGCAGGCTTGCCGGATAACTTGCACCCAAGAGTTCTAAAAGAGTTGTCTGAGTAGATTTCTGGCTTGCAGATGCTAATTTGTAATACATTTTAGAATAAAAGGAAAATTGCAGAAGGCTAGAAGAGCACTAATGTCATGGCAATATTTAAAACGGACAAGCATTGAGACCTGAGTAATTATAGGCCAGATAGCCCAACATCAGGCCAGGGAAAAACAGTGGAAAAGCTAACAATGAACTCAACCTGAGCTCCCAGTGTGATGCTGTAAGAAAAAGAGTTAATTTGACCCTTGTATGAATAAACACGGGAGTAATGAATAGGAGCATGGAGGTGATTTTACCTCTGAATAAGGCAGGTGAGACTGATATTAGAATACCGCATAGAGTTCTATGGTCAATATTTTTAAAAGGATATGAAGAATTGGAGAAGTATAGAAAAGAACCACAAAAATTATCTGAGGGCTGGAGAAAAGGCCGTACGGTGAGAAGCTTAAAGAGCTCAATCTGTTTAGTTTATCAAAAAAAAAAAATTGAGAGGTGAGTTGATTAGATGAGTATGAGTACCTACACAGGAAAAAAATACCAGATATTAAAGAGGTTTTTAATCTAGCAGAGAAAGGAATATCAAGAACCAATGCCTGGAAGCTGGAGCCAGACAAATTCTGATTAGAAATTAGGTACACATTTTTAACAGTGAAGGTGATTACCATTGGGATAAACAACCAAGGGAAAGTGATGGATTCTCCATCTTTTGAAGTCTTCAAATCAAGACTGGCTGCCTTTCTGGAAGGTGTGTTTTAATCAAATACAAGTTATTGGGCCCAATACATTGACTGAAATATAAAGGCCTGTGTTATACAGGAAGTCAGACTAAATGAACTAATAGTTTCTTATGAGTTTAAATCTATGAACCCATTAAAAGTACTCAGCTAGTATTGGACTGGATTCACATTTTATTCCTTACAGGACTGGAAAACGTACAATACTCTAATGCAGTGTTTCCCAAACTATGTTCCATGGAATACTGGTGTTCTGCACAATGTGAATCGGTGTTCCGTGAAAGAATCATAATTAAAAAAAAGGGTCTTGAAATTTTTTTTAACTTTAAATTTGGCATATTTGAAGCGTAGTTTACAACTCTTTTTGAATGACTATAATTTAACATAAAACTCTTTTTTCTGTTATTGATAGATCTTGTATTGAATATCATGGCATAAAGAGAACGTGGCACAGAAGCATGTTAACGTCTACCCCTTTTGGGCACGTTTCAGTTAGTGACATCATACCCCTTCCGCTCAAGGCTGCGTGAACTGCAGTGGTATGCACACACCATTCTCTTTACGCCATATTGAATGTAACATATTCACTCAATACATTCAAATCCGTGGGTCTTTACCATGTGTGCGGTAAGCACAACTAAACTAGCTTCACTTGAAACAATGTAAATGTTTGTGGCAAACAAAATTTGACAAAAATCAGTATTTCTAAATATTGTTACTAAACCTAATCACCATTGAATTGTGGCTAAAGAAGGAACTTTGAAAAGAAAAGCAAGTTCTTCTGGTAGTCCAACTGTGGCAGAAATAAATGAGCAAAATATTGAGACACTTCAAAGTGAGGATGAACAATCACAGTCTTTTGTTGCCGAAAAGTCTGTTAGTACTAGTGAGTTATCCAAGGTTATAGAATTGCTACCAAAGTATATAAAAAAACAAGAAGAAGCAGATGTTAAAAGACCGCAATGAAAGTATGATGAAAGTTATTTGTCTTTTGGTTTTACGTGTGTTGGAAATAAAGATATTCCTGATGCACAGTGCGTCGTGTGCAACAAAATACTAGCAAACAGTTCATTGGCTTCTGCTAAACTTTGTAAGCATTTGGAAACCAAGCATGCTGAATACAAAGACAAACATAAAAGTTTTTTCAAGAGGAACCGTGACTCACTTCGAAATTGTAAACTTTCGATGATTAAAATTGCTAAAACAGACAACAAAAGTGCAACAGAGGCATCTTATCGAGTAAGAAACTGTATAACGCTTACCAGAGAAGCTCACACTATTGGAGAAACGCTTATCAAGTCTTGCGTGAAAGATATTGTAACATGCATGTTGAGCGAGCAGTCTGGTAAAAAAATTGATTCTGTACAGTCGTCAAATAATACTGTTGCACGCCATATTAAAGATCTTGCCGATGACATAGAAAAAGCGCTCGTTTGCCAACTGAAAATTTGCTATGACTATTCATTGAAGCTAGATGAGTCCACTTATGTTTCAGGACTTGCTGCGCTACTAGTATTTGTCCAATATAGATGTAATAATATTATTGAAAAGGACCTGCTCTTATGTGAATCTCTGCAGAGCAACACAACTAGAGAAGAAATATTCAACTGCATCAACAATTTTATCAGAAAGCATGAAATTAGTTGGGGAAAATGTATTGATGTATGTACTGACAGTGCTCAGGCAATGATCTGAAAGATGAAGGGAGCTGTAACGCGAATCATAAGTGTGGCACCAGAAAGCACTAAGAGCCATTGTATTCTACACAGACAAGCACTTGCTGTTAAAAAAATACCAGCATATCTGAAAATTGTGCTCGATGAAGCAGTACAAATTATCAATTTTGTCAAATCTCGACCACTTCAATCCAGGTTATTTAAAATTTGTGTGAGGAAATGGGTAGTCAGCACAAAGTGCTTCTTTTACATACAGAAGTGAGGTGGCTATCCAGAGGAAAAGTGCTTGTGAGGCTTTTTGAGCTTCGTAGTGAACTACTGGTGTTCTTCACTTCAGATAATTCAGGACGGAAATTTAATGACTGTCTGACAAATTCCTCATGGCTAATGAGACTTGCGTATCTTGTAGATATTTTTGCAAAATTAAATGAAATTAATCCGTCACTGCAAGGAAAGAATGTGATCATTTTTACTACAATGGATAAAAATTCGTCTTTAAATAAGAAATTGGAATTCTAGGCATCTTCTGTAGAACAGAATAACTTCGACTGCTTCCCTACAGTACAGAATTTCTGACTGAAATAAATTCTACAGTCCATGAAGAAGTTTCCAGCACCATTTTACAGCACTTACCTGACTTGCAGGCCTCTTTATTAGAATATTTTCCTATAACTACTGATGATAATTCTTGGGTTCGGAATCCATTTGTAATTACAGCCAAACCAGTCGGCTTTACTGCACAGATTATGAAAACCTAATTGACTTAATTTCTGACTCTGATTTGAAACAAAAGTTTAAGGATCTTCCGCTGAATTAATTTTGGAGCAGCCTAATAGAAGAGTACCCTAATGTTGCTAAACGTGCAGTTTGAGTGCTCCTTCCTTTTGCTACAATTTATTTGTGTGAGACGGGATTTTCATATTATACTGCAACAAAAACCAAATGTAGGAATAGACTTGATGCTGCGCTTGACATGAGGATTCAACTTTCCAGCATTATTCCTAATATTAAGCAAATTTGTGATAGAAAAATGCAGAAACACTATTCCCATTAAATTCAAATGTGTATTTCTGTTTCTAAAAATAGATTTTTCTAGTAAAAATCTAATTTGTTTAGTGTTTGTGTATATATAAAAAGTTTTTTTAAAGTAGAACACTGTTTTTAATTTTGACTCTTGCACTTGATTTTTGTACTATTTTATACACGCTTTCCAGTTAGAAATTGTTAGTTCAAGTTATTTTAAATTTGTATTTTTGCTTTGTTTTATAAAATAAAATATATTTGAGCATAAATACGCAATTTTTTATTTGAAAACCAAATGACTACAAAATAATATTATAAGTGTTCTGTAATAGGCTAGTATCAGANAATCAGATTCATACTCTGCTGTCTTTTTGGGTGTATTAATATTTCTTTGGAAAGGGAACATTAGAGCAGCATTTCCCAAACTTTTTTGGCCATGGAACACTTTTTAGCCTATTACAGCAAAGAGTCCTGTGGCACCTTATAGACTAACAGACGTATTGGAGCATGAGCTTTCGTGGGTGAATACCCACTTCATCAGATGCATCCGATGAAGTGGGTATTCACCCACGAAAGCTCATGCTCCAATACGTCTGTTAGTCTATAAGGTGCCACAGGACTCTTTGCTGTAATAGGCTAAAAAGTGTTCCATGGCCAAAAAAGTTTGGGAAATGCTGCTCTAATGTTCCCTTTCCAAAGAAATATTAATACACCCAAAAAGACAGCAGAGTATGAATCTGATTCAGAGTAAATGAATTAAAGTGTCTGTGAATTTTTGGAGGCAGGGCTTCTTATCTTAAAATGAATTTGTAGGGTGCCTAACATAACCAGGGGCCTTGCTCCTGATTGGGGCATTTGGGCTCTACCAAATCACAGATGATGGTGCTAAATGTGTGTGATCTCTTCATTTTGAGATGATGATTTTATGTAAATCTTTCTGAAAATGGCACTCTCCTCAGGAATCAATAAAACAGAGTGTCCTTTTGCAATTCACTTCTTTTGTTCTCTAGGAAAACAGAGCACACTAAAAGATGCAGTCTTTTAGTTTTTGAGCATCCTCCTGTCTAGGACAATATTTCTGACTTTTCAAATAAACGCTCTCAGGAGTTGTTGTGGCTTGCTCATTAAGACTTCAGTCCTGCAAACAGTTGTGCCCATAATTAACTTTAAGTAGACCCATTGGGACTACTCATGTTAACTAAGCATTTGTTTAAAGTGTTTACTGAATCAGAGCCTAAGGACCTGACTCTGTACCATTGTCATCTTGCCCCTGACATTACTGGGAGCAGGAATAGTCCCTGAAAGACATTTATTGTCGAGTCCCCAAAAGTATGCAAGGTGCTGTGCAGTCCCTGCCTTTGATGAATTTACAGTCTAAAGGGACAACCCACAGAGGCCAGGATGGTGGAAAGGGGAGAAATACATTAGTGAAATGATTGAGATGAAGTTCTTGTTAGTTTCACTATTTTCAAAATAATAAGTCCAGCTCTTTTCTTTTCCATTCCTTCCCCCCCCGCCCCCCCGCCCCCTAATTTCCCTGTTGCTACATTGTGGAAGGAAAATCCTATTTCCTGTCTTCATAACTGTTTTTTCTCCTGCTTCAACATGCACTAGGGATCAAGGGGTGAAAGAGTCTACATTAATCACAGTATCTCTACTATTCAGAGCATTTGTAATAGAAATCTAGATGCACTTTTTTCAAGTGTGTCCTCTTACAGGGTGCTGCTCTGAGCAATCTGGATGAATGGCAATATACTCAATGTAAGACATTTGCAGTGGTGCATATCAATATGTTATAAAACCTTTTGGGGGTTTTAGACTAAGATCCACTTTACTCATTCATTTTTTGCTAGGAAAGACAGGACTGAATCTTAAATTGTAAGTCCCTGAGTGCAGAGGCTGTGTAAAGCTCTCTATTTGTGCAGTGCCCAGCATAATGGAATCTGACCCTGGTCAAAGATTGTGAGTGTTATCATAAACTAAAGTATTCATAAATCCAACACAAATCACCCAAATAACATCAGTTAATACTGTATTACAGAGAGAGAATAATTTAGACAGCAGTACAGGTGAGGTAAACAGATTGAACATTGGAGAAGCAAGGGCATTAAAGTATGATTGTGGTGATATTTCAGCCTTTTAGTTTCTTCTCTGTTTGAAGATGTATAATATTCATCTTTATTTCATTAATACCTATCTTCCTTTCTTGCTTAGCTTTGAGGGTTAGTAATAGAACTGTTGAAAAAACAGAGTTAGAAATAATTTAAAAATTCATAAACCCAGATAAGACACTTACAATTACACCTTCTGAATATTTAGTCACAGGAAACAGTCAACATTTTAAAAAACTCAGCAATTGTCCAGACAGTCTATTACAGTACTTTAGCACAGAGAAAAATAAATTCAGTCTTTTGTAGTACTTCTTGATTTTTCTCAGTAACAATAATTATTAATATATATATCTTCTTACAGATATACTGCACACAGTAAAATGAATGATTTCAAATACACATACACACAAGATTATGGGATGAAGCTTCTCAACCTCATAGATCTTCTTTTCCCCAATGGCCTTTAGAGGTGAATCCTTCATAGTGTCTTTTTATTAGAAGACAATCAATTAATGCCCGAGGGGGGGAGGGCATAAAAGCA
Organism: Chelonoidis abingdonii; assembly: GCF_003597395.2. NCBI lineage: Eukaryota > Metazoa > Chordata > Testudines > Testudinidae > Chelonoidis > Chelonoidis abingdonii. Next base: position 102,318,609 of record NC_133771.1, read on the forward strand.
TCTAAGTCTATCCACGGGGGGAAGAAAAGCTGGAAAATGTATGCTGACATTCAAAATAGAAGAGCACTTCCCAAAATACTTTAGGGATATTTGATTGCTGAGGTATCATAGAGATTATTTATAATCTGGTATATGAAAAACTGAGATCCTCATAGCCCAATGGAAAAAATGAAGATTTTTTCTGAGAAAATGTGATGCTTAAAAAGATGAGGCATGAATAAAGAAACGAATGCTGACTTTTCATATTTTGTTGACTTTTGCACTGCGTTCAACATGTGTTCTGAAGTAGAATGACTAGGATGGTTTCACTTCAGTCACTGATGAACGTTGCTTTGGGAAGGTAAACTATTGCACAAATGATGCAACATTGTTGACAGTCTCAGAGGTCTGCCTAGCATGGAAAAATTTGTCACCCATAGACTCTCTAAATTCAGTTTGTGATCACTGAGGTTCCTATCTGAGATAACATTGTTGTCATACTTTTCTTCCCCTGTACTCATTTTGAGCCACTCAAACCAAAATAAGAGTGTTACACACGCTTTATGGCTAAGTCTACACTATGAACTAGGGGTGTGATTCCTCTGCTTGCATACATATACTTGCACTAGCTCGTGTATAAATCATAGTGAAGCCATGGTAACATGAGTAGCGGTAGCAGAGGCACACCTTAGGTGTGACAAATACAAACCTACCTGAGCCCTGTGGATATGTACTCGATATGGCTAAGCCATACCTCTGCAATCCATAACCGTGCTACCATGGCTACACGGCTATTTGTAGCTGGGCTAGCTTGAAGAGAGCTACTATGTGTATTTGAACAGGGGATTCACACCCTTCATAGTGTAAATATAGCCCATAAACATACCTTTAGTTAAACTAATGCAAGTTTGTGTGTAGACAAGGCCTTATTTCTTGATACACAGTATATGGACAGAACTCTGCAATCCTTATTCAGGCAAAACTCTCAATACACATAAACTAACACAAATTAGAGACACTTCAGTATTTCTGATGGAGCGGTTACAGGTTTATTCTATGATGCCCACATATTTAGAATAACAATTTATGGATAGCTGAAAACTGCTACCCAAGCGTCAGCAAGTTAGCATTGTGTGCTAGGATCCTAAATTAACCATGGCTGGTGAAAAACATGCCTGTGGCTCTGCCCCAGTATTAATGCGTTCGGTATCCACTTCCCAGTGCTCAACAGTTCAGCTGTGTTCAGGACTCAGTATTTCTCTACTCCATGTTCTTTTTGCATCTTGCCCCGGCTAGGAGATAAAGCCGACACACAGGAAGGAACATGGCCAGACATTAGCTGAGCTGCGGCTTGAAGATTATTTTCTTTCTCTACAGGCGTTTTGTTATGATTTATAAATAAAGGAAGAAAAAGATTGTGTGGTGCTGGCTAGAAGTTGGGTCAAATTCATCACTGGTGCAATTTAGCTGGTGTCCTAGCTGTTACACCTGGCTTATTGTGTTTATATAATCTCTTCTCTTAATCCGTCTATCTGTACTACACAGGAATCTTCATTAAGGCCCTGATTCAGCAGTGCACTTAAGCATATGCTTATGAATAACTGAAAACAGCTGCCTAAGCATTAGAAAGTGAACCTTGTATGATGTGATCCTTAATTATATCTGTCTGTCAGAAGACATGTTAGTGGCTCTACCCCAGTGATTAAGACCCACTGCAATCATTGTAATTTAGGCTTGTATTTGAAGTTAAGCATATACTTAAGTGCTTTGCTGAAATGAGGCCTAATTTACTGATGCAATTTTTTTAAAAGCATTTGAAAAGCCTGCTAACGGTAGCCAAACATATTAGAGCTGCTATTCATGCCTTAGTTATTCATTGTGATAATGTTATTACTGTACTTAGTCCTGCCTGGAGTGCAAGGGACAGGACTAGATGATCTGTCGAGGTCCCTTCCAGTCCTACACTTTTATGATTCTATGTAATTTATTATATTTATTTTTCTTATTAGTGTTCATTTTTATTAATGATGTTTGTTATTGCAGAGACTAAGGTCCAATCAAGAATGAAGCCCCATTGTGTTAGATGCTGTACAGACACAATTAGATAGACAAGATAAGACCAAGGGTTGGGGAAGAGGCAGAACCCACAAGCTGAGTGAACAGAGTGATGGCAGCAAACAGCATGTTAGTGCTATGATTTTTTTTTGGTGATGGAGGAGGGGTTAGGAGGGGATAAATTAAATGGAAAGAAAATAAGGGAGAGCGAACATGGAAGGGAAGGGGATGGGCAGCAGGGAAGAAGAAGATAATAGGGGCAGATGTGGAGTGAGGCTAAGGAGAAGGGAGGGAGGGAGAGAGTGGAAGGTTTGGAAGGAGCAGCCAGACAGCACAGGGCAGAAAAGATCCTGTCAAAATAGATGTAAGCAGGATCTGAGTGAACTCTCCCTTGACATCTCGTGACGCACTGGCGGAGGGGCAGGGAAGACTTCAGGAGCAGACCGTGTTGATGTTGTGTGAGAACAGTGTAAGGCAACGCAGAAACTGCACTGACAGTAAGGTTACCCACTACCTGCTGAGTGCAGCATAATAGAGTTACAAAAATGACCAGTTTTGGCTGCTTTTGGGCTACAGATCATTCTAGTATTTGAATGCAGGGATTATGGAATATTGTTAACCTTATTATATGAGTAAAGGGCAGCAGAACTGTGCTTAGTATGCCTTGATTGATGAGGTCTCTCTAAATTGAACCTTACTGGCTAAGCAGGAAGTAGGAATACCTATGGAGAGGGGGGAAAGGGAAAAGAGGTGCCTGTGTTCCTACTTGGTGATATGGACTCTACCTAAGAGTTCTAGACATCATTTGACCTATGTTTAATAGCACAGCTGTAGTAGATGCAATTAGGAGTTCATGTTTTCAGTTGGTGATTTTTAGAGCTGCCCATACAGCTGAGCAAGTCTAGGGGCTAAGCCTCAGATGTTGTGTGAGAACAGTGAAAGGCAATGCAGAAACTGCACTGACAGTAAGGTTCCCCACTACCTGCAGCTTTTCCCCAAGGTCACAAGGCAGAGGGAAGGCATCCCTGTGGTGCTAGTTTGCTCATATTGTTGAGGAGGCATCTCCCCTGTACTGTCCTAGATCCAGGGGGATGTGGTTGGAGGATAGGTGACGCCATCTGGGCACCATTTTACCCCCCTCACTACCAATGCAGCAGTCTCTGCTTTAGCAGCTTCTGCAGCTGCTGTTACCAGGGGCTGAAGCTGTTGGCTGATTCTATGATTTTTACCTACTTTACCCACAAAAACAAACTTCCAATTAACGATCAATCTTCACTGTGCTGTATTTTCAGTCAGACATATTTTAAGTGCCATGGACAACAGAAAAAAAGTTTCTAACAGGGCATCCATATTTCAATGCATGACATCTCTGGAGCCCTTTACAGCTTCCACTGTCTTATGGATACTGCAAGCTTTTGGGGAATTGGTAACGAGTATCCTGACTGTAAGGTTTTCTCTCCCACAGCACAGAAATAGACTGTATAGCTATTTACAAATTTGGTTCTTTGATTAGCGGCTTCTGTATATTTGATTTGTTCTTTAGCTAATCTCATTTGTATATAGAATTACAGGGATGCTTAAAATCAAAAAAGAGACTTTAAACATTTCTGATGCTTCCCCCCCTTGACTTCCCACTTACTTACTGGCAGGGGCAGCTCTAGGCATTTTGCCACCCCAAGCACGGCAGCAGGCTGCCTTCAGCGGCTTGCCTGCGGGAGGTCCGCCGAAGCCGCAGGACCAGTGGACCCTCTGCAGGCAAGCTGCTGAAGGCAGCCTGCCTGCTGCCCTCGCGGAGACCGGCAGAGCGCCCCCAGTGGCTTGCCGTCCCAAGCATGTGCTTGGTGTGCTGGTGCCTGGAGTCACCCCTGCTTACTGGGTACAGTACATAGAAGTTAAAGGCTGGTAAAATACTTTTGTTCACCTTGGTGTTTAGCAGGAAAGCCCTACTTTTCAGATGGAATACTCTACCCATTAATATTAGTAAAAATTAAGTAAAGGTTGATATTTTCCCCTTAAGATTACCTGTGCTATCTGCTCCTATCACTCTTTCTGGTGGTATTTGCAATGTTCTGAGGATCCTTTTGGAGAAAAAACTCCTCTCTATCAGTTTTAAATTATAACCACCAATATGTGAACAGATCTTACTCAAACTCTTGTTACAGTCATTTTAAATACACATGTACCACAATGAAATTCCCTCTTGCTCTCGTCTCAAGGCTAAATACAATCTACTCTTGAAGACTTTCTTCATAAGAGTGACCTTCTAATCCCCAAATAAACCTTGTCACTTTTAAGAATGTGAATATCTTTTACAGTTATCACTGAGTCTCATTTTTTCATCCTTATTTGTACGTGTGCTGGAGAAGTATTGTTTATTAAGAATGGTATTGTACCATAGAATCTTTATGGACAGAAATTCCATGCTTGAATAATAAGAGCATAGCAGTAGGAATGTACTGTTGAGCACTTGACCAGGATGGTGATGGTGATTATAAAATGCTCAGGGTGATTAGAGAGGCTACAAAAATAGAAAGCCCAGTAATAATGAGAGATTTCAGTTAGCCTGATATTGTACATATTGTACATATTGTCACCTCAGGATGGGATGCAGAGTTAAAATTTCTAGACACTATTAATAATTGCTTCTTGGAGCAGCTCGTCCTGAAACCCACAAGGGGAAAGTCAATTCTGGATTTAGTTCTAAAAGGACCACAGGATCTGGTCCAAGAGGTGAATGTAGCTGAACTGCTCAGTAATAGAACCACAATGTAATTAAATTTAACTTCCTTTTGGGGGGAGGGGCATACCAAAGAAACTCATCACAGTAGTATTTCACTTCAAAAAGGGGAACTACACAAAAATGAGGAAGCTAGTTAAATGAAAATTAAAAAGAATAGTCACAAGAGTGAAGTGCCTGCAAGCTGCATGGAAACTATTTAAAAACACCATAATAGAGGCTCAAATTAAATGTACGCTCTCAATAAAAAATAATGAGGACCGAAAAAATGGCACCATGTCTAAACAACAGAGTAAGAGAAGCAGTTAGAGACAAAAAGGCATCCTTTAAAAGCTGGAAGTCAAATCCTACTAAGCAAAATCAGAAGGAGTATAAACTCTAGCAATTCAAGTGTAAAAGTATAATCAGGCAGACTCAAAAAGAATTTAAAGAGCAAGTAGCAAAAGACACAAAAACTAACAGCAATTTTTTAAGTACATCAGAAGCAAGAAGCCTGCTAAACAATCGGTGAGGCCACTGAATGATTGAGGTGCTGAAGGAGTATTCAAGGAAAACAAGGCCATTGTGGAGAAACTAAATGAGTTCTTTGAATCTGTCTTCAGTGCAGAGGATGTGAGGGTGGGGGATTCCCACACCTGAGCCATTCTTTATGTGACAAATCTGAAGAACTATCCCAGATTGAGGTGGCAGTTAAGGAGGTGTTGGAACAAGTTGATAAATTAAACAGTAGTAAGTGACTGGTATTCAGATGGTATTCATCCAAGAGTTTTGGAGGAGCTCTAATTTGAAATTGCAGAACTGCTAACTGTGGTATGTAACCTATCGTTTAAATCAGCTCTGTGCCAGATGACTGGAGGATACCTAATGTAACACCAATTTTTAAAAAAGGCTCCAGAGTTGATCCTGGCAATAACCCTAACTTCAGTACTTGGCAAATTGGTTGAGTAAAGAAAGTAAAGAAAAGGAATTATCAGACACATAGATGAACACGATATGTTGGGGAAGAGTCAACGTGGCTTTTGTAAAAATGAAGTCATGCCTCATCTGTCTATTGGAATTCTTTGAAGGAGGTCAACAAGCATGTGGACAAGGCCAGTTCATTGGATATAATGTACTTGGATTTAAAGAAAGTCTTTCACAAGGTCCCATACCAAAGGCTCTTAAGCAAAGTAAGCAGTGATCGGATAAGAGGGAAGGTCCTCTCATGGATTAATAACTGGTTTAAAAAAAGATAGGAACAAAGGCTTGGAATAAATGGTTAGTTTTCATCACGGAGAGAGGTAAATACAGCTATCGCCCATGGATCCGTATTGTACAATGTAGTCATAAATGAAGGAGGTGAACAGTGAGATGGCTAAGTTTGCAGACAATATTGAATTACTCAGGATGGTTAAATCTAAAGCTGACTGCAAAGAGTTACAAAAGGGTCTTACAAAACTGGGTGACTGGGCAACAAAGTGGCAGGTGAAATTCAGTCTTGTAATACATATTCAAAAACAAAATCCCAACTATACATACAAAATGATGGGGTCTAATTTAGCTGTTATCATTCAAGAAAGATCTTGGAGCCATTGTAGTTAGTTCTCTGAAAACAATTGCTAAATATGCAGCAGTAATCAAAAAAAGCTAACAGAATATTGGGAACCTTAGGAAAGAGATAGATAACAAGACAGAAAATATCATACTGCCTCTATACAAATCCATGGTATACCCACATCTTGAATATTGTGTGCAGATGTGGTTGCCACATCTCAAAAAAGATGTATTGGAATTTGAAAAAGTACAGAGAAGGGCAAAAATGACAGCTTTCATATGAGGAGAGATGAAAAAGCCTTGGACTGTTCATTTTAGAAAAGAGATGAATAAGGGAGGATATGATAGAGGTCTATAAAATCATGAATGGTATAAACAAAGTGAATAGGGAAATATTATTTATTACTGCACAATGCAAGAACTAGGGGTCACCAAATGAAATTAATAGGCAGCAGCTTAAAAAAATAACATAAGGAAGTATGTCTTCACACAATGCACAGTCAACCTGTAGAGCTCATTGCCAGAGTATGTTGTGAAGGCCAAAAGTATAACTGGGTTCAAAAAAGAATTAGATAAGTTTGTTGAGGATAGGTCCATCAATGCCTATTAGCCAAGATGGTCAGGGATGCCATCCAGGCTCTGGGTGTCCCTAAACCTCTGATTGCTAGAAGCTGGGACTGGATGACAGAGGACCGATGACTCAATAAAGTACCCTGTTCTGTTCATTGCCTCTGATGCATCTGGCACTGGTCACTGCTGGAAGACTGAATATTGGGCTAGGTGGACCATTAGTCTGATCCAGTATGGCAGTTATTAACTGGCATCTAACTTTCACTTAATGATGGTGCACTATTGAAGTAGACTGTGATTGCTGATGAAGCAGCTTATAGTCTTTATACGGCTCACAAGGAAGAGTGATGAGGAAGGGACTGGAGCTAGCAGAAGCAAGCTTGCTATCAGGCACATGATGTAACCCCAGAGAGATGAACAAGGGTTTTGTCCTCCTTCATGTTTTTCAATTTTTTTTTAGGTGACTATCCAGTCTATAATACATAGGAGACCTTGACGTATTGTCATGTATGTTTCAGCCCCACTCTGTAAGAGACTGAGATGGGAACATTTAGCCCTTTTATGCTTAATTGTAAGTTGAACCTGAAGCTTTTGCATTCTTCACTGACTTTCCCAGCTAAACTATTGCAGGAATAATACTACAACCAACAGTGCATACTGAGCAAGAATCTAGAGGTGGGCAAAGTTATAAAAACTATAGGTGCCTTTCACTTTCATTTCTCCCAGAGCTATGTCACAACAATGAAGCTGCAGGCTGTCTGATCCTCTTGGAGAGTTGGTGTTAAAGGCAAAATGAAATGCTAGAAACTACAGATTACTAAAGGGAATGAGAAAACACTAAAAAGATCTCCTGAAAAGCAAGGATCACATGGGAGGTGAACTTATTCTAAGAACACAGTGACTATCCCCTATCCCCTGCTCTATCCCCTACTACCAAACCACAAGCATTCACATTTGACTTTGGAATTCTGGGCAGGCTTCTTGGGAACTGGGATGAACCTGGCACTTGCTCTGCTTTGCTCCTCGTTTCCACTTCTTTTGGGGGATTCTGTACTTCCCCTACAGAATAGAAGAGCCTAGGTTCCAAATAGTGGTATCTCTGGGATCCTCTGTAAAATAAACAAACAATAATCATCTTCACAAGGGTTCCTTCTTCCCACACGATCCTTCACCGGACTTTCCTGTTTGCTCAGTAGAAAGCATTCTTCTTATTATGAACACTGTTTTATTTCTCGGCACTATTTCTCTTTTTATACTGTTTGTCCAAAGCTCACCAACTCTGATATGAAGGCCTTTCTCTAGTGATTGGAAAAGAAGCTTCATGTAGTTACTGAAGCAACTCACTGAGGAAAGAACTGAACACGTTTTTTATTAGATGTCAATTAAAATGAAACAGATTGGGGCAGAGAGCAATGGGGATGTTTTAACCTCAAGCTATTGGATTCCATTTTCAAATTACACTGTAGTTTAATCCCGAGAATCAATCGCTTGCTGCAGACAACCAAGTTTTTGATGTGTTCTTTGTTGTGTTTTCATTTCTGTAGGGCTAGCAGGGTGCCTAAGTTACTGTTATGGAACACAAATTGCATTCCTGAACCTTAGGAATCAAACATTTTGAAGCACTATAGTATGTTAAACATAAAGGCATGACTATTTCACTGTTCTCTAGAAACTGTCTCACTTGCTCCCTTCTGTAGAATATTCTACAAATTAATTAGTTCGCGGGTCTGAATTACCTGTTTTTTATTACATATGCAAGGACAGAATATCACATTTTATTCTTTTGATGTAAATCATCGTGTAGTACTCTGGAATTACTATACTGCTCATTTTCCCCCCTTGTTCATAACCTATTTCATCCCCTTTTGATTTATGTCTGTTACATGTGCGTGGTCATGAATGCAAAATGTATTCCTATGAATGAAAACAGGTCAGTTGCTTGTACAGATCTGGGAGAAATTGATGCCTTTGTAGGCTCTCATCTGAAGAGCTCAGGTCTAAAATATAGATCAGTTAAGACTGACAGTTCTGCTACCAGATAGAACGCGTGTAATGGCTGTGAAGCTTATACTGCTTAATATTTAGGGTCAAATCCTTTGCTTATGAGGATTATCTTTTATTTTAAGGATTGCTGGGATGGGGCTGGGATTTTGTTCATTCTCTGTGTGTTTGAGTACAGACCAACATACTATGTGTTGTTGTTTTTGTAAGCCTACGTCTGATCATACATGGATGTTACTTCCCTTACTTTTATTTCTACCATGTACTTCATCATTGATTACTGAAACCAAAATGGCATCACAGTTTTATCCTTCTATGCATGATTAGTAAATTAATTACTATTGTCAATAGTACTGCCCGCCAAATAATCAATGGTCAGGTGAAAATCAAACATCAGTTATTACAAACATATTTACAAAACAATTTAGACATTTGAATACTGAAAAGACAGCTGAGACATCTTGCCAAAGGTTCTCATACTGCCTTATGTAGATCCAAATGTGTTTTTGTATACCCCCCAAAGTGCATCTATTCAGGGCCGGCTCCAGCTTTTCTGCCACCCTAAGCGGCCAAAAAAAAAAAAAGGCTGATCGGCGGCAGCTCTATTGTGCTGCTTCCTTCTTTGGTGGCAATTCGGCGGCGGTCCTTTACCCCCTCTCTTCCTCTTCGGTGGCAGCTCAAAGTGGAAGAGAGGGACTGAGTGACCCACCGCTGAATTCCTGCTGAAGACCCGGACGTACTGCCCCAATACCAGACGGAGTGCCACCCCTTTGTATTGGCCACCCCAAGCACCTGCTTCCTTAGCTGGTGCCTGGAGCCAGCCCTGCATCTATTATAAATAATGTCAGAGACTTTCCCACACAATAAACAAACAATTCAGATGCAAGTTAAATTCTGTATTCTGGTCTGTATATGCTATATCCATTGCATGTGCAGAAACTCATGATAGGGCTCAGAAATCTCTATTTCTCTGACCAGTAATGGCAACTGCAGTTATGTTTTTGCAGGACAATAAAACTGAGTTTATATAATCTCACATTTTGATCCAGTTCTGAGGGTTCCCTCTTCTCAGGAGATAGGTGGAGTTATCAGAGCTAGCTTGATCTCGGGTTCAGTAATATATTCAAGGGTAAATATTTGTCAGATAGAATTCAAAGGATTCTGACATTTGAAGATAATCCTCAAGATATAGACACACACAACATAATCCATTAGCTGACTTTTACAAAAGTAAACTGGCAGGATGAAGAGGCCTGGGTGACATTCAGAGTACATTTCCAAACGCTGTGCAGGTTTTGAGCCATGCGACTCGAATTCGGGTCAATGAGAGCTGCACATCTAAAGTCTAGGACAATGCTTTGAAAATTTAGCCTTATGTGTTACAGGATGGAATCTCAACAGTGCTTTCAAAACCTTTTAGAAGGTGGCAGAGTTAAGTGTTAAAGTAATAGAAAGGGGGGAGTCAGCTTTCACTTCTCTTCTAAAAGCAGATGAGTGTTCCCTTCCTCTCCTTGACTTGCGCAAGCAGACCATGCTCCCATGTGCAACTCCCCCTCCTTATTGATTGGTGTAGCGAGCTCTCCTCCCTTTTCTTTCAATCTCCTTTAACCTCTGGGCTGGAGGATGTCAGAGGACACACTTTAAGAGCAGGCATCTCAGAAAGTTCCTTGTCAGCTAATGATTTTGGGAGGCTTAGGGGTTTGAGATGAATATTTAATTACAAACAGGGCTGGCTCATCAGCTCAGGAAAAGGAGGCACAGCCTAACCAAGATTTCCTAAAAACTACAAAATACATTTTGCATATTCTTTTTAAATTGATAAGTGTATAGGGATTTATGGTCAAATTATGATTTGATGTAAATGTCGCAACTTATTCTCTCTCCAGTAGCCAAATGCAACACCAGAAATTTTGAAGTTTGAGGTGCTAGGTGAAACTTGAATCTTGGTTTAGCTAATTGTGCCTCACAAAGCTGCCTCATTACCAGGGCAATTTACCATGCCCCAGAGTGACTTTGTAAGGGTATTGCTGTGGTAACCACTGCTTGGTAGGGACAACAGCTGGATTGTAGCAGTTAAGCCTGGACTATGAAGTGCTTTCAGGGTGTGGAAATGGGGGCCTGTACCTCTCTGGCCCTCTTCCCCATGGGGGCAGGCCTAATGGATGTGCGTGAGGCGCCAACAGTGGTGGCTTCAATTCTCAGGTCTGCCTGCTGCTGCTTCACTATTAATAAGGTAGGCTTTTAATAGCTAGTAATTTATATATTGGGTGGGAGAGGAAATAACTAATTGTGATTTGTGACTTGCCTGTAAAAAAAAGGCACCAGCCACCACTGGTTACGAATCTATTGTACGAACTGGTCATTTGTTTTCTGGAAATGGCCAGAAATAGCATAGAGCTTGTGGGTTTATTTACTTAAATTGTCCTGATTTGTATTAGAGCACATCTTCACTCATGGAAAACTTCCACAAAGCATATAAACATCTACTTGCTACCAACCTAAGTGGGACCCGCACCATCCTGGATTAGGAAAACCTGTCTCAAGGAGTGGTTTTCCTGGGACCCAGGGAGAGCTGGCACATATGAGAACCTCCAAATCAAGTAATAAAACTAGTAGCTCAAACTACTCTGCTCTCTGGTCCACTTCTTTCCGGAAAACTGCCATCAGTTCCTCTGTTTGGCTTAAGCTGCTGCTGCTTCTCCCAGAAAGAGAGCAGAAAGGATCCAGTTCCTGAGGAGCTAGGGCAGAGGGGCAGTAAAAGGAGCTGGAGCTGGGGGCCAATGAATTTGTAAGGAACAGGGGCTCTGCTCCTCCCTCCCTTCCAGTAAGACATCTTTTGCTTCTCTTAGGTTTGAGTTGTTAGTTTTACTGGAGAGGAAGATTAGTAGGTTGTAGATTGTTATAATAAGTCATAAATCCAGTGTGTGACTGAGGTCTGGTCTACACTACAGACCTATATCAGTATCCACATCCTGAGCAATATAGTGATACCAACCTCACCCTCCATGTAGACAGCACTATATTGGTGGGAGATCTTCTCCTGTCGAAACAGGTAGTGCCTTTCAGGAAGGTGGATTTACTGTGCCAAAGGGAGAGCTCTCTCCTGTCAGCTTAGAGCATCTTCATTAAAGTCCTACAGTGAGGCAACTGCACCGATGCAGAGTTTTAAGCATAGACATGCCCAGAGATTGCCAATGGGATGGTGTAAACATGCATGTGTATGGCACAGCTGCAAGTGCTCCTGGGTTTTGAACATCTTTGCTGCAGGACTGGAATCCTGGTCAGTACCCCAAGGCAGTGCCAGATGGCAGGCTCCTCATGGTCTGCTCCCTGATTCCTTTCAGTAAGACAACTAGCAACTCCTGGTTTAGAAGGGGCTGTTATCTTTGCTGGCGGGAAGAAGGAAGCAGAGAGCTCAGGAATTTGTGTGTGTTTGAGAGGGAAAGGAGCTGGAGCCCTAAGTGCTCCAGGGCATCCTGGAAGCAAGAGCTAACTGGAGAGCATCTATGTGTTGCTGTGGCTTTTTCTCTCCCCCATAACAACCTGCGTAGGGGCTCGCTGGGAGCAGAAGCTGCAGGGTTATGGGGTAAACAGATGGAGAGAGAACTATACACGTCCCTCCCACTAACCCCTGTGAAAAATGGGAGGGATACCCCTTGAAAATACCAGAGTGGTATTTGCAGGCTACTGGTCCAAAGAAAATTACCGATCAGAGCAGGTACTGGCCTATAGGGAAGAAGGTTGGTTGAGAAGGAATGGGCTCTCCATAGTTTACAGCTCCTTAGCTAAACACTCCAAACATTGACAGATTCATATTTAAAATAATTCAAAATTCCCTAGAAGGTACAATTCTCCCTGTTAAATACAGAGGGTGGTTTGAGATATTCACATGGTGTTGTCTTGTCAGAATTTGGCCCATAAGTGGCAATGAAATAACAAAGTGTCATCCATTATCCAGAACTTTTCATCTATTGATACAATAAATGCAAGTTCAGTTACCACCACCCACTTTCTGGTACTTGGGAAGCAATTTTTTTTTCTATACTCTCTCTCCATTGCTCTTCTTTATGGCTCAGACTCTTACAGTGTTGCTAACCTTGAAAATCATGAATCAGGCCCCAAGACAATCATGAGATTTTTCAAAATAATATATTTTGGATTCTTTTTATTTGCCTGATAGATGTTGAACCTTCAGGATACATTCGATTCGTGTTTTCAAGAGTTTCTTGACAATCATGAAGACAAGAAAATTACTTTTTAAAAAATGGAATCTGAAATTCTCACATAATAACCTCCAGGAGCTGAGGCTTTAAGAAAAAGTACCAAAGCAAGAATCGCAATAAAATGAAGGAAATTTGTAACACCGTTATAACGGAGACCTATCATACCAATTTTGTGATACAAGTGCTGGTAATGCAGTGAAATATTGCCTTATTATAAATGAACACCTTTTAAAATCTTCAATATAAAATCTTCTCTCATGGAAACAGGGATGCAAGTATCATGTCAGCATATTAAGCTGGTGTGATGGGCAAGGCCAGATGGCTACAGTAAAGTACTGAGGAACAGGTATGTTAGCCCCAGGCTAAACAAATCCCTAGGAGCATGGTAACCAAATGGCAGTTGCTCCAGCTTAATCAAGGCACCTGGGGCCAATTAAGATCTTTCTAGAAGGCAGTGGAGATAACTACATTGATTAGAACACCTGCAGTCAATCAAGGCAGGCTAATCAGGGCACCTGGGTTTAGAAAGGAGCTCACTCCAGTCAGGCAGGGAGGAGCCAGAGGAGAAGGAGCGTGTGTGAGGAGCTGGGAGCAGGAGGCGCAAGGAGCTGAGACTGAGGAGGGTGTGCTACTGGAGGATTGAGGAATTATCAGACAATCAGGTACTATCAGACACCAGGAGGAAGGTCCTGTGGTGAGGATAAAGAAGGTGTTTGGAGGAGGCCATGGGGAAGTAGCCCAGGGAGTTGTAGTTGTCATGCAGCTGTTATGAGGCACTATAGACAGGTGCAATCCACAAGGCTCTGGGCTGGAACCCAGAGTAGAGGGTGGCCCCGGGTTCCCCCCAAACCTCACAACTCCTGATCAGGCACAGGAGGAGCTGACCCAGACTGTGGGTTCCACCATAGGGGAAGATCACTGAGGTGAGCAAATCTGCCAATAAGTGCAGGACCCACCAAGGTAAAGGAGGAACTTTGTCACACTGGGTAACATACAGTGTATGTGAAACATAATTTTTATAAAAATATCAGATGTGTAAAAAGCAATTGTTTATTCTTTTGGGCTTAGACATTAAGTATTTTACTTTTGGTCTTTGAAGCCAGAAGCTTTGAATGAAGTTCTGTTATTGCTTTAGCAAAACCCATATGTTAAGAGATTTGGGTGTTGGTAAACACTACATCATACACTCCTTTTGGTTTGCCATTCTTGAGACTAGATTTGCTAATATAATAGAGACTACTAATAAAAATTATTAACATTAGCCCCCAAATTAAATTATCTGCTATTTTTGCTCAGTTGAATAAAAATGAAGACATCCCTTGCTGCTCCCCCCAAACAAACAAACAATTCCCAGAGCTTTCAAATATTTATAACAACAAAAACAGAGTATATTATGCACATATACTGTTGTTATAGTTTGTCTATTATTTACATAGGACTACTGGTTATGATATGTTTCTCCCCAAAGATTTGTTTGAAAACCCAGAAAGGAGTTACCAAAAACACCAGCCATGTAACCTTCAATTCTAATTTCTCTTTACAATTGCTTTAAAGTAGCCACATAGCTTTTAGACTTGTCTATCTTGATAAGCTTACCTTGCCCCTTGGCCTGCACTGAAGAACTTTGGTGCAATCCAGATGGTATCGTGATCGTAAAAAGCAATGCATGCTGCCATTGGAAAACTCAAATAAAGATTGATACATGATTTATTGCTAGACTCACAGGTGCACGTGTTCTGAATGTATGGAAAGAGTTTCTATCCACAGAAATCTCTTAGTAAAAATGGGCTGTATAAATTGATATATAGTACATCCTCCACTCTGAGAGAAAACTGCAATAATCTACAGTGGGGGTGGCTGCCAACACCTGTTGAAGAGAACTAAAAAGTTCCTTTCTTTTGTGAGGATGAAGTGGTGGAGTTCAGCACAATATGGTGTCATATGTGGAAAGCAGCTAATGCATTTGTAACTATTTAATGCTCAAATAAACTTGTTCCTTAGTGTTATATATGATGACCAAATACTGGCTAATGTTCCTCTGTACATTTAGAAATCTGGTGAACCATTTATGGCGTCCCACATAATTTTGTGGATGTTTGCTACTCTCAGCAGCAATAACTTATTGTGTCTCTCTTATAATAAATTATGCTTTTTCAAGGTATCAGAGTAGGTTTTTTGGACTTTTCCCGCATTTCTGCAACTACACCTTTCTCTATGCTTTGTGGATCTATTTTTAGCATCTTCTGCCTGTGACCATTTTTGTGCTGTAACCTGGTATGATATGGGAGGTTTTGGTTTGTGGTCAAGCTTTTGTAGTAAGTAGCTATACTTCTTGGTGAATAGTCCATTGAAACACTCATAGCAAACAAACCAGTACAAATATGCCACCTCACACAAGTGACTTCCAGTTATGAATATGTCTGTGATCTGAAAGATGTGGCAATCGGATTCCACCAGAACTATCCAGAGCACCATGAATACAGCTGGGTCCCATCCAAATTGCAATCTCAGGGGTTTTGTCTTTTTTATTGCATGTCTTCATAGCATTCAGATTGTTCAAGATTGTACTCCGTAAAGTTTTTTCCCCTTGTGTCTAGGCTGACAGATCTGTGGCCTCCTTATAGATATATGTATCCCTGTTGAGGGCCTGCTTCATTTTATTGCTGATTCTGAAACTATTTTGCATCCTGAAAATGAAATATTATTGTTTTTTCTGATACAAGTGGTGCTATCAAAACTTAATTTAAGTGGGTGAAAACTGAGCCATCTATCACAGGAAAGCAATACTCTCTTCATATTTTTCTCTTAAAAAAGTATTTCAAAGCATAACACTGTCACGTTTCCAGCAACCTGTAAAAATCTTAAATTTCCAGAGTTCCACAAAATAAATTGTATGATATAAAATAACCTTTAAAGAAATATTAATACAGTGTGTGTGACTGTATTAGTTCCAAGAGCAATTTTAAGTTTGCTGTGTTGCCTAAGGTCATGGAATTATAGGTCAACCAAATAAAACTATACTGAAATTCTGGTCTTAATTCAAGAGGGCAAAACATGTAGAAGTCTAACTCATTTCCATACAGTATTTCTGTATTCTGTAAAGAGAAAATGCAACCAGGAAGAAACACTGTGAATGTACCCTTGATTACTGTCCTGAAATTTTGAGCCTTACTACTAGCAGTAGTACAAATAATTTTTAAAAATTGTGTAACTTTTCACTGGTTTGGTGCAGAAGGCTAAGTTATCCATCTGGTCATAAAAGACTTGAGAGATCTCAAAGACTCTTCAAAAGCTATGCATGGCCTATTAAGATGCATACAAAGGTCAGTCATGTAAAGAATTAAGCTAAAACATCTTGTAGAAAAATTAATGAAACTGGGAAGATTAAAAGGAAGATAAAACATGTTCAAAGGGATTTTTTTTACTACTCTCCAGTACGTCAGTTGTGTGATTAGAAATATATTAGCTACTTGGTACATAGTTCTTCATTGAAAGATGCTTGTGAAACCATTGTGCTGTAAGAGTGAAATATTATGTTAGTGTTAAAAACCAGAAAATCAGTTTTTCAGATAGTTGCAATTAGAATTACATGGAATACTGTATAATATGGTGTATATTGTCGCATCTGTGAAGGCTGTTAAAAACTGATGGAGCAAATCAATGAGGAATGACAAGGAATCTTTCTAGGACATCTGTGTGTCTGGGGTGGAAGAAACTGTCATGTGGAAAGAGCAGCATGTTATCTAATATTTTCTAGGGAATGCCAATGAACACTAAAGCACAGACCAGCAGAGCACTCCTTGGGCATATCACAGATGGCATAGCTAGCTGGGCTTAGTATTTGAGGAGACGGAAAAAATGGTTCAGTAGATGAAGTGGTCCTAATATCTAGTGGATGTTGCCCATCTGCTTCACCTTAAGCTGTTAGCAAAGACATGAGGCAAATTTCCTACTTTTGTCTCCAAAAATAAGAAATGGGAAGACTAAAAATAAGAAATGGGAAGACTTTGAGGTTTGACAACCTGCAACATAGTAGCATAACTATGAGAAAGTGGTTACCAGTCATAAACAAAATTTACTGGGAATAAAACAATAAAGCACGCTAATGTACAGCTTCAAGTGATCAATTTATCTGAATAAATCTTTATAATTTTGCTTTTGACTATCAAAATCCATGCCTGAAAAATCTATGGTTCAAGTGCCACGCACTCCAATCCTGTCTCTACCCTAACCATGGCCTGGTCTACATTAGGGGGCGGGGTCCATGTAAGATACACAACTTCAGCTACGGGAATAGCATAGCTGAAGTCAACATATCTTGTTTCGACTTACCTCCTGTCCTCATGGCGCGGGATCGACGGCCGCGACTCCCCCTGTCGACTCCGCTACCACCGCTCTCCCTGGTGGAGTTCCAGAGTAGATGGGAGCACATTCGGGGATTGATATATCGTATCTAGATGAGATGTGATATATTGATCCCCCGATAAACCGATCGCTACCCGCCAATCCGACGGGTAGTGTAGACATACCCCATGAGTAGGTAAGATTGGAAGAGAAATTGGCTGTGATAATTAGTTGATGTTTTTATCATCTGAAGTAAAGGAGGATGGAACTTAAGTGTAATATGTGTGGGTTTTATTCACCTCAGAGCAGACAGTGACAACATTAACTATCGGATGCTATGGACAGTACTGAAGCTACTTGAAACAAATTCTGCAGAAACTTTTGTCCATAGATGTATGAAAGAAAAGAATGAGATGTTGGAGTCAAAGGGGATGATGCAAACCAGTTCAGACTAAAATTAGAGCTGAATATAAGTGCCTACTTATTTTTGTTCTCTTGCTTTTGTCATGAAAATTCCTGTCACCTGCAATGTTCATATTAATTTTACTGGCAAATCAGCTGCCACCAGTGAGAATGTATAATGTGCTAGTGCTGTCATTACTTCCTGGTGTGAGAGGGGAAACTAAATGTTCTTCACACCATCAAAGCTGATTTGGATACTGAAGTTTGTCAGTCTGTTGACAAACGATACTGAAGATTGAGGGCAAAAATAGTCCAAGTTGCTGTATAGCTCCTGTACAAGTGGTCTTATTTTGCAACTATGTACCAGACATTTCTTAATTATCAGGATATGATTTCATATGAACTAACCCTTTCCCATGATTAGGAGGTGCTGTAAATCCATGTGTTGTGGTTACAGGGCTAGCTGCACCTCTGACCCCCTTTTGGTCTCTGAGTGCACCTCCTTAGCTGTCAGGTCCTAGTACTGTAGGCAGCTTAGACAAGTCCCTGGCTATTGTAACCTGTATATCAACTATGCTTACCCAACAGGTGTTACTGAGTCAGAGGCCACGTCTACGCTACGCGATAATATCAAATTAGCTAAAATTGGTTTCATAAAACTGATATTATAAATTCGATTTCACGCGGCCACACTAGGCACATTTAATTCGGCGTTGTGCGTCCATGGTCCTGGTTAGGCTTAGCATTCGTATTTCTGAGCATTAGGGCATTATTGTTGAGTAGCTATTCCGTCTGTGCTATCCCATTGTTCCCGCAATCTCCCCGCTCTTGGGAATTCTGGGATAAAGATTGACGCGATTTAGTGTGTGCGAACTTCGGGTGATGTGTGGTTCTGTGTGTAAATGTCGTCAGTCATTCCTTTCCTCCTGGGAAAACAACAGCTGACAATCCTTTCGCGCCGTTTTTCTCCTGGATTGAACCCGGCATTGACGCACATAGATGGCAACCATGGAGCCTCAGCTATTTTTTTTTTAGCCCGCACGTATGTGTCCTGGATGCCATGGACAAGAGGCGAGTAGTCTCCGAGCGCTTACACCAGCTTATCTTGCTTTTGCATCGATACGCAGAGAATGTTACAGTCGCTACTGTATCCGTCCTACTGCCGGTTGAGTAACTCCGGCAACTAGATAGACGGTTATTCTCCCCCTCTGTGTACTGTCTATAGCTGTGCATAGTCAGAGACCCTGGCTGAGATCGGCCGGGGCGCAGAAAAGCAAAACTGGAAGACTCCCCAAGTCAATCCCTCCTTTATGGTTTCAAAAATCTAGAGTTCCAAGTCCTGCCTAGGTAAAAGGGGCAAGTTGTACTAAGAGGACCAGTGATAGTCAGAACACGAGCTTGCGTCCGTTGTCAGTAGTCACAGGGGGTGCCCCGGTGCAAAACAACCCACCCGGTTGCTGTCCCTCCTCCCCCAAACCTTTCCTGGTCCTACCGCTGGCAAGTGTCCCCCCCATCTTGTTTGTCATGCAGTTATAAGAATGCAGAGCAATAAGATAATCAGAGGACTTATGCGTTAGTTCGGAGATAAATTGAGGGGGAGGCAGCCTCCCGAGGGCTGATGACAGAGTTCCAGCCGTTAGAACAATAGAGCTAGGTGCGGGGAACAGGATGCCCAGCCATGCTGGCTGCTATACATGTCCAGGGCAGGTACCAGAAGCCTTTTTTACACAGAACAGGAGGGGCTCGTTGAAGCTCAGCCCCCAGTTCTACTAGGATGAAACGGTACTAGCCTCATTCTGTCCATTTCTATGGAAGTAGACACAGCGATACGATGTCTCTGTTTTTACCCAGGACGCCCCATATTTCAGTTTAAAAAGCATTTGGATGCATCTCAGGAGCTTCAGAGACAGTTCACGCAGTCCTACATGCACCGTCTGCACACGAGAGGGGAGAGAGCGAATCTGCTCTTCTAACTGCTGCAAGCATGCAAGTCGATCTGTACGAGCAATGGCAGTATTCACAGCAGGTGTGACATTGAAAGAGTCAATAGAAATGATCTTCTTTCCTTTTTCTTTTCACGTGGTTGGGACGGGCGGAAAGAAACTGACGCGAGCTTTATTCCCTGAACCACGCTCAGACAGTTAGTTTAAACCTTACGACATTGAGTAGAGCTCAGCCAAGAATGCATATACTTTCAGAGACGGCTGTCGGACTGTGGGCATCGCTGTAGATCCTCAGTACCCTCCCTCCCTCCATGAGCGTCCCATTTGAGGTTCTCTGGCTTCCCGTTGGCAACCTTTGTCACGCGCACTGTGTAGCTTGCAGATTCTTTTTTGAAACGCTTATAGGCATTTCAATGTTCTGCTAACGCGCAAGCTTTTGGTAGAACAGATTTTGTCTCCACGCATTGTTACAGACAACAATGCCGTTTCTGTACCGGTACCTGTTCGGAGCATACTTTTGGATTTTGTGGGAAAGGCATCGCCACCTGTGCTGATCAGTGACTCCACGCTGCGGCAAACAGGAATGTAATTCAAACAAAAAAAAAAACAAAAAAAAAAAAAAAAATGTTCGCGGCTGTTTCCTGTTTTACCTGCCGCTTGCCATCTGAGTTCAGATTGCTGTCCAGAGCAGTTACGAGTGGTTTGCACTTGATTTGGGTTGGCTGATTACCGCCAACGGAGCTAAACGGTCGATTTCCGTCCACCAACTAACCCTAATCTGATATGTTTATTCTATTTTAGCGCTACTCCTCTTGTCTGGGAGGAGTACAGAAATCGATATAAAGTGCTCTTTATATCGATATAAAGAGTGTTGTAGTGTGGACGGGTACAGTGTTAAATCGATTTAACGCTGTTTAAATCGATTTAAACGCGTAGTGTAGACCAGGCCTGAGACTTGAAGTTTTTCCCTTCAAGAGTCTGAGACCAGTGGTGTATGTTGTGGAAGCTGTTTATTTTAGAGAAGAAGGGTTTTAAAATGGCAAATAGTATATTCACATTTACCTTACCTAAAGTCTTATCCCTAAGCAGGCCTAACTTCTTCAGTTTCTATGTGTCAGTCTGACTCCTCCCTGCATACTCTGCACAATTAACTGAACACCTGCCGCCACTTGAAGGAATGTTCCTTTTTCACCTGCTACAGTACTTTTGATCTTCTGGTTTCCAGGCCTTGAGCCTCATCATCAAAACCAGTTTTGTAAACTGGCTAAAGCCAGGAGGTAGAATCTTCCAAGGGAATTATCTCTTAATCACCCTCAAGTGTTTGCCGAGAATTGGCTTATCTTAAGCCATCTTCTCTTCCTGCTTGTTTTCCACACAGCCTACTATTAATCTAAATCAATACATTCATACCATGAACATCCCAATATCCAAGTCAACATACAGTATATATAGTCCCCCAAAAGGCTAAAAGCATGTTCTCTATGTACAGTTTATCATTAACAGAAAGACAAACATGTTTCATATATAACTTCAGGTGCATGGAGAGGATTCAATTTCAGTACTTTGTAACACTGTCATAAGTGCCAGTGATGGATCATTTTGCAGTGTAATAGCATTACTTCAGGGACATCATCCACCTAGTCTTTTGGGATTTTTCCAGATTCACACGTAGCTGATATGCTGGGAAATACTTGAAAGATGACAATAGATGCTTAGGTCACACCAGACGTGAACAGTTGGGTGTTCTGCAATTTTACGTAAGTTGACTAGATTCCCTCACTGGCCATGCAGTTGTTATCCAGTACAAACTGTTTGGAATGACTGGATATAGGAATTCCTGCTATGCTGCAGAAGAAATTTCAATAAATAGATTTTTTTTTGTGTTCTTACTTGCAAAAGTAGATATCTGAACAAACTACAGAATTAACACTTGAACATTTTCATCCTAAGATACTCCCCGTCATGAAACTGGAAGTTTGGGTGAATTACATGCATATAGTCAATTTGAAGAACAAATTTCCATCTGAAATTGTGGTAATAAATTTATACCTATAGATGCTATAACTGAGCGATTAGGGGAAATTATTTCTCTTTTTCTATTTTAGTCAGTTTCACTTTTAAAGAGGGGGTAGGTGTTCAGTTGTGCATCTGTTCGTATGTATTGCTAGGGAGTAAGCTCAGAGCTCACATACCTTGCAGATCATGCAGGATGATGCTTGTGAGTGATACACAATCATAGCTGAAACTCAACAGGAAGCAGTCAGGATTGTGCACAGTAAAGGGAAGTGTAAACTCAAATTATATTTGGCAATGCAGCACAAAGGCTCACCCAAAAGACTCTTCTACACTAACAAGAGAGCAGAAAAAGCCCCCGTACAATTTTTTTAAGGAATTTATTGAAAAAAGTGTCAGGACATGCTATTGAAAGAGTTTTATATAAAAATCTTTGATTTCAAAAATTAGGAAAAATATTTAAAAGTGTCCCTGAAATTTCAGAGAACCTGCATCCTTATTCTAGGCAATTTTTCCATTATATGGGATGTGGCACACCCTTTCCTTTATAACTATGCTCATAGCATACTTTTGTGCTCTTTTCCTTCTCTGACCTATCTTACTTGAACCTTGCTTTCACAAGGTATCACCTCAGTCTTCAATGTCCTGAGAATCACATCCTTTTGGAGTCCCGGTGTTCTCTCTGGCAGCACATATTGTGCTAGGATTTTCAGAAATAATGAGTGATTTTGGAGGCCTCAAGTTTTTGGGTGTCCAGCTTGCTACTCCTTAAAGGAGTTTGATTTTCAGAAAGCAATGAACATCTACCATCTAAGGATCAGTCCTTTTAATCCCAAATTAGGGACCACTGGAATCGATAAAGTCTTCAGACAAGCTGGAAATTTGTTTTCTAATGCTAATAAAATACTTTTATAGTCAGGAATATATTGTTACTATTTTAGTTTTTTATTATTTTTACAGGCATGGAACCAATTTCAAACAAATGGAGAGTTCTACATTTCTGACTATAAAATGTGAAATTATATATACATGAGATATATTTATATATATAAAATAATACAGCATGTATAAAATGCATCACATTTTCCTCTCTGCTTTCTGGTTAAAAAAACAGAACAGGTCTAAAACCAAGATCAGGGAGAAGCAAAAACTAAATCAAGGTGGGTTTGATGAAAGGGAATTAGAAATTTAGTATTGTAAATAAATGTTATTAAATAAAATATTTTCATTAGACCACAGGACTGTTACTTAACATAAAGGTCTAATATTTATATTAATGTCTGTTTTCAATGAGGAGGCAGTGCTTGGGGCACAAACTGATTCTGTGCAAAATCAAGGTTAACTGAGGAGGTTAGCTTTATATTCCTCCTGTTGCTGATTCAGACTGCAAATGAACACTTAGACTCTTGAAAATGGTATGTCAGACTCTAAGTTTTATTTTTTCTTCTAATACTGGTCTCACAACCTGTAAGCTGCATTCAGTTTTCAGAAGATGACCTTCACTGTAACTTCCATATATAACTCATAAAATGCATGGCTCTGGAGAACAATTATAATGATGGCAGAATGTGCTTTCATGATTACACAGTAGGGTCCTGTTTCCCACCTCTGTTTTTGGAGGCTATTAAAGGAAATATTAAAAATGCTGCAGTTGTTCTGCTTGCCTGATTGTAGCAGTGAAGGAGACAAAATTGATTCCAGCTTACGGCATTGTGTTTCAGTGTTGTTCAGCAGCACCTGCTGGCTATCAGCTGTTCAGTATTGTTACAGGTTTCTTAGTCATGAAGAGGGTAGCAGCAATAAAAACTCAGATTTAAATTAGATACTCAAGGGGTTTGTTTAAAATATTTAAGTATTTTTATATTTGAAGATGTTAATTTTAATTGTTAAACTAGATTTCTTGATAAATACAGGCAATTATACATGCACCAATATCTGTGGATTCCCTCTTAGATTCCATCATCATCAGAGGAAAAAAATGTCAAAATCAAACACAACCTGTAAGCAGAGAAATAATTTCCTTTCTGACCTTTAAATTCATTGTCTGGGTGAAATGAAGGGTACCTCATCCCGTGATTAGAATTTCTTGCAGTCTGTCTCTCTCTCACACATAAGGATTTTATTTAATCAAATCTCCATTTTGTGAGAGGGGCTCTTTGCAATGAGAGTCAAGATATTTGCAGAAGAGTTAGAGAGTAATTAAACGCCATATTTATCGCTTCTGTCGTGAATTTGAAGATTAGTGTTGTAAAGTCACTAATAGACTTTTTCTCTCTTATTGTTTAACCACAGCCATCATAAAATGATATATACATTTCTTGGAACTGGGGAAGGGATGATAACTGTATAGCAAGACCTGATGCTTTGCAAAAGACTTTCGTGTTTGATTATTTTATGAAGTTATAATACTTCAGATTGGTTTAAAAATGCAATTTTGTTGAAAAACTCCCTAGGTCTGTATTTTTCCCTAAAAGCTGAAATATATAATATGATCGTGGCTTTTGTTTTTAAAATTTTTTAGTTCCTTTTGGTTTAAAAAATGTATGGTTTTGTATAACAGATTGCCAGGTTTTAGATTTTGGATTTTACTTGGTAGGAAGGGGATGTTTTTGATTATTTCAGAAGCACTTCCTGTGGTTTTGTGTGAAAGCACATCTGTTCCTGCTTATTTTACTTTGTTCTTGAATAGCTGTTATTTTTCCACTTACATCTTCTCTTACTAGCACAGCATACAGATCCGAGGGCACGAAAGGTCGCCTTCTGAAGAATAATTTAAGTTAACAACAGACATCATTTTGGTGGCAAACCACTTAGCAATCTTTTCTACTTATTGAAGGTTTTCACCCCTTCCAGTTACCATGAGTAGTGAATTTTGTGAAAGGGCTTCATATGTAGAAAATAATCCTTTGATTGCTTTGCTATTTCAGTTGCTTTTCTTCCCAGGTGTATGCCTCTGAAATAATATCCCTTTATGCTTTCTCAAGCTTTCTAATGACTGAACTGTACCTAGGTGAGTGGAAGTTCTTTTGTGCTGTGCACAGGTGACGAGTCCATCACTGAGTCTCATAAAGCATTCCTTCTTACCATCATTGTGCTCTGCTTCAAAGAAGAACTATGGATTAATCTTATGACCTTCTGTTCTGAGAGCAACTATTTTGGCTACACTACCATTCACTTGGGTGTTTTCGGGCATACCAGGAGACTTATAGTGATTTATGTCATGAGTTGTGATTAAGAAATTAATGAAAGGTTGTAACAGCAGAGAAGTTGTTATGGGAAGATTGGGATGGTCTATAGCTTCCTGAGATTACTACACTCACTTGCAGATAATCATGTGGTCCATCAAATAAAAGATCCCTGTGTCTTGCCACTTTTGGAACAAATATACTGAAAAAATAGGAATGTTTGTCTTAGAAATATTTCTGCATGTTATATTTGCTTTAATTTATGTTTCCTTAGGTAAGTAATATATTACCACTTCAGTTGATACTCAGTAGTATACTCTTTGTGTATGTAGTTATGTATAGCGGAAAAAGCCTGGAAAGAAAGGAGATGTGCAAAATATGATTCCACTTGAGTCAGTTTAACATCAAGATTCACTACAACTGAAATCAGTGACTTTATATAAGGATTAAATTCAAACACAGCAGTGTATTGATTTGTTGTAAAAATAAAACAAGGATATTAACAAAAGGACATAGGTTAAGTGATACCAAGTAGAAGGAAAAAAAATAGAAATGATTAAAAACAAAAGTAAAAATACACATTCGAAGACCTAACTTAAATAACTACAGTCTTTGTTCAAGGTAGTGTCCTCACCAATCTTGTTTTTCCAGCAACAGCTGACTAACTCTTAGCCACAATCCCCACAGAGTCCAAGGCACTTATTTCCCTTGTCTCCTCAGGTGAAGGATAATCCAAAGTTTTTCTATGTGTTCTTATATCTGAAAGTCTGCTTTTGTTTCAAGGGTCAAATTGATCCCCTAGGGTTCAGTCTTCCATCTTCTCCAGGGAGCTGACTCCATATTTATTAAGAGGCCCCTTGATCTATTCCAATGTGATGCTTCCCGCTAATATTTTACAGTGTAAATGTTCTCTTCTTGCAAACTTTGATAGCCCATTGAATCTGGACACACCTGATTTAAGATGTTGGCTTCTTTCTTTTGTCTTGAGAAAACCTGTTTATCAATTCTCCCTGACATGCTTGGTTTAATCATTTTTGAGTTAGAGACTTCAATGAGTGAGTATCCATAATTGCACACACAGCATTGTCTCGTGCATTTCAGAATGATATTATTGACCAGTGTGTTATGAGTTTTCAAATGATAACTCACATGGCATATGTTGTACAAATATCATTGTGGTGGCATGCAGGGTGTGAACAGAAAGGGTGCCTAGGGTCACACTAACATATTGCAGTTAGTCATATTTTTTACACTGTATTTTTTTACATTATTTGCACATTTTATGCCAAATTTATAAAAATTCATAGTTAAAAATATGGGCAAATCTTAAAAGGTCCAGAAATTTGGATGAGCCTGGAAAATTTTGAGGCTGACCTAAACTGGATCTAAACCATTTTTGAAGTCTCTCTCTCTTTCTTCCT
Organism: Chelonoidis abingdonii; assembly: GCF_003597395.2. NCBI lineage: Eukaryota > Metazoa > Chordata > Testudines > Testudinidae > Chelonoidis > Chelonoidis abingdonii. Next base: position 102,345,015 of record NC_133771.1, read on the forward strand.
CGTCACCTCCTACTCTTCTGCCTTTAGTGACATTCCAGTTGCATATCCAAAGAAGAAGGGGTGTGCTTCAGTTTGAGATTTATGTGGAGGATTGCACCAGTTCTTTTTAGTCTCAGACAGGCTTCCCTCATCCCTAATTCTGATATTTGTCCAAAATTTTACCTCCAGTCTAGACTGCTGGAGCTATTCTCTATTAGACCTCCTGTCATTCAGAATTTACTGTATTATATTCAATTGATTGGTACTGTTTCACTTAGTTATATCATAGTTATTTTTGAAGTTGGTATTGTAAAGTTACTTCAAAGGTGATTAGAGGCTAAGGATAGGTGATATTTTACTGTTGTGTGTATAATAACAGAAGAAAAATGAAATAAATACTAGACTTACAGGTTAATAATCATCTTTTATTGCTCTAGTTTTCCACAAGAGGTGCTAGTTTGTGCTCATATTAACCATTTTTCTTTTGCTGTAGAAGGCCATTTTTCATATTGGACTTTATCTGCATAATTGATTACGTTTTTATCACTTGCGTTTCATGCTCTGTTTACTTCTATCTTCTTATCAAACTATAGTTTCTGTTACAGATGGTAGTGCTATGATTTCATGTGTATATATAAGAGGGATAGCTAACTGAGAAAAGTGTAATAGTCTTTTCACTTCTTTGGCAGGGGTTCTCCTTTTGTTTATTGAATAGAGCTGCTCACTTTGTATACTCTCAAATCTTGGACAAATAAAAATAGAATCAATTTCCAGATTCTTTAAATAACAAGATTTCCACTCTAAGCAGGTAGCTTGGAAAATATGCTGTTTTTGAAAATACCAAGGATAAAACCAAGCAGAATTTTTCTTTCATTTAGATGCATAGCAGACCAAGAATCATTATAGGCTAACTCCTGCTTGCCTTGCTCAAGTCTGACTTCAGTGTGACTATTCATGTGAGTAAGAAAAGCATGGTTTGGCTGTAAATGGATGAATAATAGCAATCTGCCCCACCTCTCTCAGATTGGTTTTTGCAAAAATACAACACAACATAAGTTGATTTCAGGGCCACTCAGAGGATTCAGGGGGCCTGGGGTCTTTGGCAGTGGGGGAATTGCTGCCGAAGACCCAGCACTTCAGTGGTGGGTCCTAGGGCGGAAGGACCCCCCGCTGCCGAATTGCTGCCGAAGACCTGGCACTTCGGCGGTGGGTCCCAGAACGGAAGGACCCCCTACCACCGAATTGCCGCCGAAGACCCAGAGCGGAAGAAGCTCCGGGGGCCCAGGCCCCATGAGAATTTTCCGGGGCCCCCAGAGCAAGTGAAAGGCCCTGCTCCAGGACCCCCGAAAAACTCTTGCAAATTGCCCCACTTGCTCCCCCTTTGGGCGGCCCTGGGAAATTTATAGACTGAACTTCCAGATAAATTATCTTGATACTGTCCACTATGGATACAGTATCATAAGCTAGATTCTATGATAATAGGTTCTCTATAAATGGCAAAAATAGAATAAAATGGCTTATTTATGCCTCTGAAGAGGCTGAATGATTCATAGGAAGAGGCAGTGCTGTGCCAAGAGGCAGTGCCTGAAAGCCTAATACCTTGAGATGCACACAGGGGAGTGGAAGTGGGAGTGGGCTGAAGACTTGATATATTTGTTCAGCCAGTGTAGACAGTCCTCTTCTCTCAGTTTAATACAGGCTTGATAGTGTAGGAATGATGGGATGTGTGGGGCAGTGACAATGTCATGGCCTTGCCTAGACATATGCTCACCAGCAGCACTAGTGGAGCCCTCTTCCCAGTACCTGCAGCCAAATTATAACTCCTTCCTGCCTGGGTATCCTGCTGAGTGAAGGACTCCCTGAACCCTTTCCATCCTAACACTTATACTGTAATTAGGCCCATAGAATTTAGAGATGGAAAAGACACTAACTCAGGTTCTGAGCATTGAATATAAATGTAGGTAAAATCTGTCATTGGTGAGTGCTTCTGTAATATCTACTAATTCTTGTGTATTTTCCCAGCTGTAATGGTTATCCCAGTCTTAAACAGATTGATCCATACCCAGGTCACATTCATCCATGCTGTTAGCCAGTGATGGGGGGTTGTTCTGTCCAAATGGGTGATTTCAAAGGGTATGTCTACCCTACAAAATTAGTTCGATTTAATAGAAGTTGATTTTTAGAAATCGATTTGATACTGTCATTTGTATGTCCCCACTAAGCACATTAAGTTGGCGGTGTGCGTCCACAGTACCGAGGCTAGCGTCGACTTTCTGTGATAGCTATCTCACAGTTCCCACAGTCTCCGCCCCCCCACTGGAATTCTGGGTTGTGCTTCCAATGCCTGATGGGGCAAAAACATTGTCGCAGGTGGTTCTGGGTACATGTCATCAGGCCCTCCCTCTCCCTCCATGAAAGCAATGGGAAAAAAATCATTTCTCACCTTTTTTCCTGGGTCACCCAGGCAGACGACATACTATGGCAAGCATGGAGCCCACTCAGCTCACTATCACTGTATGTCTCCTGGGTGCTGCTGACAGAAGTGGTACTGCAGTGCTACACGGAAGCAATTCCTTGCCTTTGCAAGTTGGCAAAGACGGTTACCAGCCATACTGTACCGTCTGCTGCTTTGCAAGTTGGCAAAGACGGTTACCAGTCACACAGTACCGTCTGCTGCTGTCTCGGGTGCTCCAGGCCAGCCTCAGTGAGGTCAATTGGGAGCGCTTGGGCAGACATGGGTGCTCATGGTTGGCCTTGGTGAGGTTGGCTGGGGGCTCCTGGACAAAAATGGGAATGACTCGCCAGGTCATTCTCTTCTTTAAGTTTTGTCTAATGGAGAGTCAGTCCTGCCTAGATTATCAGGCAAGTCTACTAAAGAACCAGAGAGGCAAACGGTTGCTCCAGGTCAGAGCCCCAGACATCCTGCAGAAATGATGAGCTGCATGCCATTCTAGGCGGTGCCCATAAACAACCCCATCCATTACTTCCCTCCTTCCCCACCGCTCCTGGGCTACCTTGGCAGTTATCACTCCATTTCTAGATGAAGTTATAAAGAATGCATGAATAAGAAACAACACTGACTTTATTGTCTCTGCAAGCAGAGAAGTAGAGTGAACCACCATTCTGCACTTGCTCAGCCTATAGTTGGACTGCTCCTTACTACTGTCCAGGCTTCATGAGCCATGGGAGCAAGGGGTAGGCGCAATCGCATGGTGCTGCCGACTGGGAGAGCAGCCTGAGGCAGAAGCCTCCAGCTGGCATGATATTCCAGGCAAGACTGAATCTCCATTACACAAAACTTAGAGAGAATGACCTGAAGTCATTCCCATTTTTGTCCAGGTGCTCCCAGCCGACCTCATCTAGGCCAGCCAGGTGCACCCATGGGACGATGATGACGGGTACCAGTCATACTGTACTGTCTGCCGTCCGCAAGACAAGGCAAGGGGATGCTGCTGTGTAGTGCTGCAGTACGGCGCGTCTGCCAGTAGACATACAGTGACAGTGAAAAAAGGTGAGAAACAATTTTTTTTTTCTGGTTGCTTTCACGGGGGGCTTGGGGAGCGGCTGACGACATGTACTTAGAGCAAACCGTGACAATGTTTTTGACCCATCAGGCATTGGGAGCCCAACCCAGAATTCAAATGGTTGGCGGAGACTGCGTGAATTGTGGGATAGCTACAGTCGTCAGTCGCCCCTCCCTCCATGAGAGCAACTGCAGACAATCATTTCGCACCTTTTTTCCACCACAAGCATGGAGCCCGTTCAGCTCCCTGCAGCAGTTATGAGCATTGTAAACACCTTGCGCATTATCGTGCAGTTTATGCAGAACCAGAAGCTGAAAAACCAGGTGAGGAGGCGATGGCAGCACAGTGACGAGAGTGCTGAGGACATGGACACCGACTTCTCTCAAAGCATGGGTCCCAGCAATATGGACATCATGGTGGTAATGGGGCAGGTTCATGCTGTGGAATGCTGATTCTGGGAAACAAGCACAGACTGGTGGGACCGCATAGTGTTGCAGGTCTGGGATGCTTCCCAGTGGCTCTGAAACTTTCGCGTGCGTAAGGGCACTTTCATGGAATGTGACTTGCTTTCCCCTGCTCTGAAGCACCAGAATACCAAGATGAGAGCAGCCCTCACAGGTCACAAGTGGAAGTTTGCAACACCAGACAGCTACCGGTCAGTCGGGAATCAATTTGGAGTGGGCAAATCTACTGTGGGGGTTGCTGTCATGCAAGTAGCCAATGCAATCAATGAGCTGCTGCTATTAAAGGTAGTGATTGTGGGAAAGGTACCGATCGTAGTAGATGGCTTTGCTGCAATAGGATTCCCTAAATGTGGTGAGGCAATAGACGGAACCCATATCCCTATCTTGGGACTGGACCACCAAGGTAGCCAGTACATAAACCACAAGGGGTACTTTTCAATGGTGGTGCAAGCACTGGTAGATCACAAGAGATGTTTCACCAACATCAACGTGGGATGGCCAGGAAAGGTTCATGACGCTCGTGTCTTCAGGAACTCTGTTCTGTTTAAATGGCTTCAGGAAAGGATTTACTTCCCAGACCAGAAAATAACTGTTGGGGATGCTGAAATGCCTATAGTTATCCTTGGGGACCCAGCCTACCCCTTAATGCCCTGGCTCAGAAAGCCATACACAGGCACCCTGGACAGTAGTAAGGAGCTGTTCAACTATAGGCTGAACAAGTGCAGAATGGTGATAGAGTGTGCATTTGGACGTTTGAAGGGTTGCTGGCGCAGTTTTCTGACTTACTCAAACCTCAGTGAAACCAATATCCTCATTGTTATTGCTGCTTACTGTGTGCTCCATAATCTCTGTGAGAGTAAGGGGGAGACGTTTATTGTGGGGTGGGAGGTTGAGGCAAATTGCCTGGCCGCTGATAACATGCAGCCAGACACCAGGGCAATTAGAAGAGCACATCAGGAAGTGCTGTGCATCAGAGAAGCTTTGAAAACCAGTTTCCTGACTGGTCACGGTACTGTGTGACAGTTTTATTTGCTTCTCCTTGATGGAAACCCGCCCCCTTGGTTGACTCTAATTCCCCATAAGCCAATTGTCCTCCCCCCTTTGATCACAGCTTGGAAATAAAATCACTATCATTTAAAAACCATGTATTCTTTATTAATTGATTATAAAAATAGGGAGATAACTCACAAGGTAGCCTGGATGGAGTGTGGGAGGAGGGAAGGAGAAGGCCACTTCAATACTTGTTGAATGACAGCCTTCTGTCTACTGGAGTGGAGCGGTTGGGTCCCCGGAGCCTCCCCCTCTGTGTTCTTGGGCATCTGGGTGAGGAGGGTATGGAACTTGGGGAGGAGGGAGGGCGGTTAAACAGGTGCTGAAGCGGCAGTCTCTCCAGCTGACGTTCCCGAACCTCCACCAGATGCCGGATCGTGTCCATTTGTTCCCGCAGTAGCCCCAGCATTGCGTCCTGCCTCCTCTGATCTTCCTGCTGCCACCTCTCCTCACGTTCACTGGCCACTTTCCTGTCCTGTGCTATTGTGTCCCTGCACACTTTCTGCTGAGCTCTTTCAGTGTGGGACCCCTGCGGGAGCTCAGAACATTTCATCGCGCATGCGTTTTTTTCGCCACCTTATCTGAGATAGTCTTTGGAATGGATGAGGAAGGTTTGAAACATTGGCAGCTGCGAGAGGGATAAAAAGGGAGAGAAGTATTTAAAAAGATACATTTTACAGAACAATGGGTATACTCTTTCACAGGGAACAACACTATTCACATTAAATAGCACATGTGATTTGGGTACAAGGTCATTTTTTTACATCTTATATTGAGTGCCTGCACCTTTGGTGTCAGAGATCAAACACACCGGGCAACAGAATTTGGCTTGCAAGTGGCCATGGTAAGCCATAGTCTTTCGGCTTCTGCAACCTTCATAACAGCAGCGCCCTCCTTTCCCATACCAAGCAAAGCCCGTTGAGTTGTCCATTTAGGGCTGCAGTTTTCGTGTTAACATGCAGCAGCAGAAACCAAACTAATCCTTCCCCCCACCAAATCCTTTCCTCTGGGATGACCACTTTAACCCTCCCCCCACCACATTGTGTGGCTGGTATCAGGAAGATACCTGCTAGCCAAACACGAACAGTTCAGTGCCAATGTCCCCCCCACCTCTTGGCTAACTGTGGGGAGGATTTCTTTTCAGTCACAGGCACACAGCCCAGTAGGAACGGCCACCAATGAATGTCCCCTTAATTAAATTCCTATATTTCAACCAGGTTACCATGAACGATATCACTCTCCTGAGAAGATAAAGAACGGATGTTGTTTGAATGCCAGCAAACACCAGGACCATACGCTGCCAGGCTTTGTCATGCAATTATACCAGATTACTTGCTACATGCATGGCGTGGTCAAGTGTCCTACCATGGAGGATGGAATAAGGCTGCTCTCCCCAGAAACTTTCTGCAAAGGCTGTTGGAGCACCTCCAGGAGAGCTTCATGGAGATGTCCCTGGAGGATTTCTGCTCCATGCCCAGACACATTAACAGACTTTTCCAGTAGCTGTACTGGCCACAAATGCATCCAAAGTCCTCAGGGGAAATTAATCATTAAAAACACTTGGTTTTAAACCATGTTTTATATTTACAAAAGGTACACTCACCAGAGGTCCCTTCTACGGCTTCATGGTCTGGGATACCATGTTAAGAGGGTATTTCAGTCAGGCTGAGGAGAAGATCCTGGCTGTTGGGGAAAACAGAGTGCTGTGTGCTCTCCTCAACCTCGTCCTCCTCCTCCTCCTTATCTTCCCCATCTGCAAAATCCTCAGGCATGGTGACTGAGAGTACCCCATCATCAGAGTCCACGGACGGGTGGAGTAGTGGTGGCGCCCCCCCCAGAATTGCCTGCAGCTCAGCATAGAAGCAGCATGTCTGCGGCTCTGTCCTGGAGCATCCATTTGATTCTTTGGCTTTCTGGTATGCTTGTCTCAGCTCCTTAAGTTTCATGAGGCACTCTGGTGAGTTCCTGTTGTAGCCTTTGTCCATCATGGCATTGGAGATTTTTTCAAATGTTTTGGCATTCCATCTTTTGGAATGGAGTTCTGATAGCACAGATTTGTCTCCTCATACTGCGATCAGATCCAGTACCTCCCGTACGGTCCATGCTGGAGCTGTTTTACAAAACTGGTTTATGTAAAATCGGAATAATCCTGTAGTGTAGATGTACCCTGACTCATACAACTGACCCTTTTGGTGGGTTTTTAAAATTTTAAGGCCATTTGCTCTGCAAGGGGCTGTCCTCTAGTCTTTTCTTTTTCTCTGTTCCCTACATATCTTTATAATTGTACATCTTCTTAGTGCTTGAATATGTCAGATGTGTATTATAATATTAATTCCAAACCGCATGTGATAATACGTGTTTTGCATCCCCTGGCTGGGAAAGCTTAATTTTACCATTTTTTCTGACATGAAAAACAGATTTGCTGTGCATGCTATAGCTCTGCTAGGAATACTTGTCCCTAAACTAAAAATTATCTTGAGGCTGAAATATTAAAGGCGTTTTGAAATTTTTAACAGTTCATTTCACAGTATGATTTAATAGCCTGTAAAACAACTGTAATACTTTCCCTACTTCCATAAATTGTTCTCTGTTACACAGTTTTTCTCTCTTTCCTGTAAGGATGATCTTTTCATATAGCTAATGAATCCATTTATTTTAAGACTGTGCTGCTTTTTTGTGTTGTTTCGATCCCTATTTGCATTGTCAGTATGAAGTTCATTTGGTCATGTGATTGTATGTTTATCTTTAGAACTGAAGGGAAATTTAGGGCTTAATGGTTTTAAATGATGAGAGCACTGAGAGAAAAATCAGCGTAAAAGGATAATGTTGAACAGAATTGAATAAAATCTGTTAAAATCATTTGATAAAAGTTGCTGAGGTGATTCCAGCAGTCCAAATTTCAGACTAAATTAGAATTATAAAATCATAAAAGTGTTGTTCTAAGCGTACCTGTTACATCCCCCTGCATTGAGGCAACACCAAATTGTTCTTCAAACAGCTCATTCTAGCTTTGTTCCTCACATTAAAGGGAAGGTCTATTGTTGTAAACTGTACCATAGCATGAGAATCATAGCTTGAGTGACTGCTAGGAAGAGGGAAAGAAAGATGTAAGGTCAGAACCTGGTCATATTAGATTTGCAGGAGAGATTTACTATAGACTAGAACTGGTTGATTGTTTTCATTTAAAACATTTTTTTAAAACAAAAAAAAGCCTTGTTTCAAAAATGATTTTTTATTGAAAATTTTGAAAATTCTCAATGAAGTCCCCAAACCTGAATTTTTTTTTTTGTTTTTACCACCTTTTTTCCCCTTCTTTCCTCCCCCTTTCAGAGTAAAACTGAGACTAAAAAGAGGGAAAGGGGAGAGAAGGAATTGGGGGAGGACTGCAAAAACTGATGAACTAAAAATTGAAACCTGAAAAATATTTGGGTTTGAGGTTCTTTTAATCGAAAAAATCTAAAAATTGAGGGGGGTTTTAAATGTAGGTAATGTTTTTCAACCAAGTGGTACCATAGATTTAATGTGGGAGTTGGATCAAGTCCTGATGTTTTATCCAAGAGCTTTGTTGACAGGAGAAACAGAGATAAAAACACCTCACACCCCCTAATCCATTTTCATCAAAAACCAAACACTCAGAAGCCAAATTGTATTTGTTTTTTTACAAAAATCTGAATCACTTCAAATATTTTTTCATTTTTGACATTTTTCTGAGCACCAAAATAAAATAAAATAAAAATTTCCCAACCAGCTTTCCCGATCACCTATCTACCCATCTTGCATACTGCATACTTGGGTTCCCTTCCTAAGCCACTGATTTTAAATATCTTCCCCAGCCAGGCCACTGAGGAAAATCAGGCTGAAAGACATGTCAGTTGGGTTTATGATCTGCAGAGCTCAAGCACAGCAGGGCTGCCTGATGCTTTAGAGGGTGTCAGAAGTGAAGGAACAATAAGAAGAGCTTGCAGCATTAAACACCCTTACTATGAGAGCTCCCTAAATGGGTGACTTCTGTAAAATAATAACAAAACAATTTTTTTTCAGAAACTTGAATACAATTACTTCGTAGCCTTTCATTATTTTGAGGCAGGGATTATAACATTCTTATATTTATTGGGGGAACAGTAGCCGTTATAGTGCAAAGAAAAAACTTTCAGATCTGTCAAAAAATCTGTGGAGTGGCAAATGTAGGCACAAAAATGTGGAACAAATCTATACCTAGTTTAAAAGTAAAATTGTACTGGAAATTTAAATTACCACTTCACAAACAATCATGATTCTACTCCATATTGGAGAGAAATTGGGGTGCTGATACAATTTGTATCAGATGGGGAGAGCCATGGAACCAAACTGTAAACCCCGTATATGATGGAAACCACTTAAATCCAGGGGGTGCGGCAGCACCCCAGCATCCCTAGTTCCAGCACCTATGTAAAGTTATATAATTGTCTCAGTCTAAGAATGATAATACACCTCTACCCGAATATAACTCAGTCCTTTGGAGACAAAACAAATCTTACTGCGCTATAGGTGAGACCACGTTATATCGAACTTGCTTTGGCCCCCCCATTCCTTGTTCCCTGACTGCCCCCTCCAGAGACCCCTGTCCCTAATCACCCCCAGGACCCCACTCCCTACCGAACCCCCCTGCTCCCTGTCTTCTGACTGCCCTGACCCCTATCCATGCCCCCACACCTCTTCACAGGCACTCACTGGCAGTGAGTGGCCCCAGCCCACTCCACTCACCCCAGCAACGTGGCCCCAGCCCACTCCATTCCGCCATCTCCCAGCCGCGACGCTTTGCTTCCCACCACCGGTGAGTGCGGGAAGATTGGGGAAAGGACGGCCGGCATATTCAACTGCAGCGGGAAGAGGAGGTGGCTGGGAGCTGGTGGAGTGGAGCGGGCTAGGGACGGGCTGCTCCACTTCCCGTCGCTGGTGAGTGCAGGGAGGTTGGGGAAAGCATGCCTTCCGCACTCACTGGCAGCAGGAAGTGGAGTGATGTGGCCCCAGTCCGCTCTGCTTTCCTTGCCCTGGCCCCAGCTAATCACCCTTAACATGCTGCTCAGAGCAGTGTGTCAGAGCTTTACCACGTTGTATGTGAACCCGTTTTATATTGGGTCGTGTTATATTGGGGTAGAGGTGTACTAGAGACAGATTATACAATTACTTACTTACCCAGTAATGCAACTATAGGCTTTGATAATTTACATCCCGTACCCTCCCTATTTACTTATAATAGTATTTTATTATAACTTGTATGGCCCCCAGACCTGTTGATTTCTGAGATCTGGGTCATCCACACAGAGCTTCTGTGCCTGAAAGGTGTGTATTGCTGTGCAATAGCCTACACTACCCAGCATAAGGAAAGAATGAATCAGCAGGGACATTTGTACCTTTGAGTCCGCCTAATGCTGCACTGCTATTCCTCTCCCCATCTGAAGAGTTAGATCTGAACAAAGCCCCAGCTTGTGTGTAAAAATACAGCAGGTCTTGTGCAGAAGTTGTGCTGGGTCTAGTTGGTCCGCACTCAACGGTAGTCAGTCTGTAGAAGAGTTAAATGATGTTTAATGAAATGGTTATAACATACATACACTTTCCCTTGCAATTTTTTTAGAAACACCTTCATAAATTTAAAATATAAATAAACTGGTCTCAGTACATGAGCTTGATGACTTGAGAAATGGCATTTTGCTGTTGGGTCAAGTGAACTTTTATTTACACAAAGTGACAGCAGAAGTATAGATTTTGATGTTTGAAAGCAAAGCTGACTAGAAGATGCAGCAAGAGGAGGAAAATAAAATCAGATTAGTGCTGAGTTCTGAGCTGCCACTCTAAATTAAACAAGAGTATGGAAGGCTGGGGGCTGGGGGTAGCTTAGTGGCCTAAACACTGGATTTGTAATACTCCCTGAAACTACCAGTTCATATTCTAGTAGGGTCATCTCAGTGTTTCATCCGAGGTGGGTAAACTATTTAGCATGCAGTTTGCTATCTGGGTGTCTTTTAGATGCGGCTATAAGAACTCAAATCCAGTCTAGTAGGGGGAACATTAAAGATTCCCTGTCACTCTCTTGTAACAGAATGCTGTCTCCCTCCCACTACTTTCAGATGAATTGTACAGTATACATATTATCATCAAGAGTGACCAATGAAAATGGTGGAAGAAGTGGGGTTAAATCAAACACACACACACACACACACACACAAAGAGAGAGAGAGAGAGAAAATATACAACTCTAAATAGATGACATACAAATGTTACACAGTTCAGCCAAGCCTTAGAGCAAGATATATTAGGTAGTAGCACCCCATAAAATCAATGGAGAATAAAAGTGTTGCTAGATGACAGCAGGGGTGCTTTCCTTTGACCACAGTATTGACAGAACAATTGAACTGTAATTTAAGATGGAATAAAACCTGGTAATATTATTTTACATGAGAGAATATTAGCAGAGAAAAAGCCTTCCACTGCCATAACAATATTTTAGTGAAATATTAAATGTACTGTATGCAGGAAAATCAATGAATAGAGATCTGTATGGAACGTTTGTGTGTAGTTTTAATTTGGGTCGAATGGTAAGAGAAAGATCCTGGGGGTAAATGTGAAGAATTAATTGAAATATATACTTCTGCTAGCTGTACACTAACTGCAAAACTTTTTCTAATCAAGAAACATTCTTCTCTTACAGGAAATTAAAGTGATCTATTCTCTTTGGACTTTTCCATTGCCCCACCTATTAGTTACATCCATTTGTAGAAGAAAATTAGGGGAAAAAAAGTATAAATAGATCAAAATCATTTTTAAAAATTTGAGACTGCTTTGTGTGGAACTACAGTCTATGTCTGACTGCACAGCATGTAGGGCAAATTTTAGCTGGCTGGGGTTACACAGTCATGTGGAAACCTGAGTTTTAAGGCAGAGCCCTGCTAACACTGGTCTTGGTTCAATAATAGCTGGATGCACTGTTAGCTTTTCCTATACGTAGAGGTCAAAGCAAAAGCAGTAAGAGTCTATGGCCTGGTCTACACTATGCGTTTAAACTGATTTTAGCAGCATTAAACCGATTTAACACTGTACCCATCCACACTCACGGTACCAGACCACATCGATGGCCCTTAAATATTCGATATAAAAGACTCTTTAAATCAGTTCTGTACTCTCTCACACTAGAGAGTAGTGCTAAAATCGGAGTCATATGCATGTAGGTTATGTGCTGCTACGACGATATTGGCCTCGGGCAGATCTCACAGTGCCCACTGTGTAGCTCTGGACGCAATCTGAACTCGAATCAGTGGCAGTAACAGAAAAGACCCCGCGAACTTTTGATTCATTTCCTGTTGCCAGCATGGAGCTCTGATCAGCACAGGTGGTGATGCAGTCCAAATCCAAAAGAGCTCAGCGTGACGTCGGAGATACTGGATCTGATCGCTGGATAGGGAGACAAATGTTCTATCAAGCCCGTTACAGAACGATGCCAAGCATTGAAAAAATCTCCAGTCATACAGTGCTGCGTGCAACAACAAAAGAATCAAATGGACGCTCATGGGAGGGAGAGGTACTGAGGATCAGCTATCCCACGGTCCACAGCCAGGCTCTGAAAAAGATTTACATTCTTGGCTGAGCTCCAAGCTGTAGGTTCAAACAGGGCTGCGTGGGTTCAGGTATAGCTCACCATTGACTCCTCCCCCACCGTGAAGAAAGAAAATATTTCTTGACTTCTTTCATTGTCACCTATGTGTACAAATGCTGTGGAGACGTGATGCTGCGGCAGTGAAGAGCAGCTATCCGATCCTTGCATCCCTGCCAGCAGATGGTGCAGTAGAACTGCAGCCGTCCTTGTCATCAGCCGTGATGTCCTGGCTGGCTCAGGAGAGGCTGGTTGGGGCTGGGTAAAATGGAATGATTCCGTCTTATCCAGTGATGGTACAGAACGGTCTGGTACCGTCCTCCTCCAGCAATGAGGCTTAGCTCCATCAGCCCCTCTCTTTCGTGTAAAAAGATTCTGTATACTGCCTGGATATCATAGCAGTGGATGCTGGGCTCTCTCCCGCACCGTTAAGATTCTGCCTGGACGTCCATACAGTGGAGGCTGCCTCCCCTCTTTTATCTCACTGTTTTACTCCTGCATTCTTTATAACTTCATGAACAAAATGGGGGGGGACACTGCCACAGTAGCCAGGAGTTGGGGAGAGAGCAAGGGTGGGGTTGTTGCAGGGGCAACTCCTGAATGCAGCAGCTCTCATTTTCTGTGGGATACTTGACATGGGCAGCTGTTCGCTCTCGTTCTCTGTACACTGGTTTCTAGTACAACTTGCCCATATTCTGGCAGGAGATGACTCTATTTTAGATACCATAAGGTTATGGTTGACTCAGGATCATTCCCATTTTTCTTTGCCCCGGCCACTCAGCAGGGCACCCGATACAGCAGAAGACAGAATACAATACTGTCATCTCATGCATTACAATGGCAGCAGACGTACGAGAAAGTGATAAACTGTCTCTGCTATCATGCAAACAAGTGATGCTGCTGTGTAGCATGGAGATGCCTCTGTGACGACCAGTACACTACGGTGACAGTAAAAAAAAAAAGGCTGAACGGGCTCCATGGTGCCGTGCTATGCACCTGCCAGGGGAGGGGCAAAATTTTCCCCGTGGCGATTCGGTCAGAGAAGAATGAGTGATGGACTTTACCAGACACCCGCGACATGATTATTTGCCCCATCAGGCATGGATCTCAACCCAGAATTCTAAGGGTGGGGAGACTGCGCAGATATGGGATGCTAAGGAATAGCTACCCACAGTGCAACACTTGGAAATTGACGCATAGCTCGGACCATGCGACACACCACCAATTAATGTGCTTAGTGTGGCGTGTGCACTCACTATCACAATCTTTTACAAACCGGTTTAGTAAATCGGAATAATCCGTTAGTGTAGACGCTACCATTAACTAAACCATGGGGATGCTCAACAGTTCTGAAGTACAGAGCAAGGGTAAGAGGGTTGTAATGTCGAAAGGTACTGTCAGATAAGACCTAACAATCGAGCAGGAAAGATTGTTAGACGTAGTGAGACCATACGTACCCATAGGAGGCATGGGTAAGCATTTCTGTGTTCTGGTCCATTAGAAAGTAAATGATTTTAGGCACACATTTTCTTTTGTGTTGTGGGTTTTTGTTTTAACTCTGCCTGCTGTGAACAATGGATGACGTTTGAAATCTTTGTGTCTCCTGAAGCCATATTCTTCAGTCTGTGATGAAGAAACTTTCATTTATGAAATTAAAGCAAAACAAGACAAACCTAAACCCCCCACTTGTACAACATCAATATAGCTATGTACTTAACTTCAGGAGTTCAACTATGAGAGGTTGAGCACTGCGTTACATCTATTATTAAGACAATTGGTACTAAAATTTCTTAAAGAGCCCATTTAAAATTACTTTACCTTAAACTATTTTACAAGTAAATTCTCATAAATTCATAGTCAAAGAGCTCGGTATTATAATTTTGGGAGATTACACTGTATTATTAATACAAATAGAAGATGATCTTGTTTAAGCAACGCAACAAGCATTAACTCCACTTATAAGAAGAAGTATCTAGAAAATGTGCGTTTTCTCTCAGTACAATGTTAAATTAAGTGAATTTTAATATAAATTTAAAGTTGACAAAAATCTGCAGCTCTGCATCACACAGTGGCTAATGCATAGTGGAACCCTTTTTCTTTGAGAAATTCTTGAAGAAATCTCTGTCCACTGTACGTGAGACATGATAGTGATTCTACTTGAATTTGCCGTCACTTCTCAAAGTGATGGCTCTCGATATGAAAAGACGATGAGACTATGGAAGTGTGAGAAAAAGGATTCCAGATGAGTAGTCTGCCTCTGTTATGAACTGGAGAAGCTGAAGACAACTCTGTAAATCTGAGACCAGGTTAAAGCAAAAGCTGCTGCTGGTACACAAACCACTAGAGACCAGTAAAATTTCCTGCCTCCCCAACCACTTACCTACTTTCGAACAACGGCTAACCCCAAAGCACTCCAAGGGAAGCAGAGTTGCTTCAGAAAACCCATTTATCTCCTGGCTGAGAGCCATGATTGCAATGCTCGTGCACTTCTCCCTTACTTTTGAGAGTAGTGTCATTGAACATTTTAAGTATCATATCTGTAAGCATTCCAATATATTAATGAATGTCCAAAAGTTTCAGCTTTGAGTCACTTGATTCCACAGAATGGGTTTGTTATAAGGCAGGACTTCCCTAGTAGGATGCCTAGCAGATATGATGTACGTTTAATTCTCTGATGATAAATAATATAGTAGAACACTTACGTGATTCAACCAATACTTTTGGCATTTTGATGGCAGGCAACTTGAACTGCTGTACCATGTTGCATATTTTGTGCACATCTCAGCCTTGATATGGAGTCATGGTTGCTGACAGCCACTTGCTCGCCTCATTGATCTTCCCATTCACATGCAGTTTGAATTTGGTGGGGGCGGTAAGGATGCAACACATTTTTTAGGGAGAATATGAGTTTTGTATAGATCCTGTGGAAACTTATTGCTTTAAATGTTATTCTTACAAATGTGTCAAAATAAACAAGATAAAGACCATTCTCTTATATTTTGGATCAAAAGGAAAGTTAGACAGTATACAGTTTATCTATATCTATTGGAGTGTGGCTACGAGGCAAAAAGAAATAACATTACTGTAGTAGTAATGCTATGCAGCTGATTCCTCATGCGTTACGAGAAAATGAGACCTATGTAACTATTGCTACAGTTCAAAACATATCTGAATAAGCGCCAGAGAAACTGATATATAGATTTCAAGTCTTCCCAAGTATTATGTATATTCAAGACTTCTGTGGAATCAAAACAGTAAACTTCAATATGTGTTAGTGCACAACATAATATGCAGTGTAATTGGCACTTGTTGAGGCTTCTAGGTACCCAGCTAATTGCGCCTAACAAGTTGTGGGAATGGCGGTAACAGACAAACAGACTAATCATAAACTTTCTAGTTAAATTGGGAGACTGTTTCAGGTTGAGAGAGGAAATGGTGGGTCTATGGATTCTTCCTATTCTTCTATGTACTCTTGCAACACTTTCGCACATCTGCTGCATGAACAGCTTGCGTTGAAGCCTTATGGTATGTTAAGGATAAGTACTCTGTTTGTCTTGTTATAGTTGTAAAATCAGGCTAAATATACTACTAAGCCGCATTTTGAATTTAATTGATTGTAAGGCTGTAGAGATTTCATATAAGTGACGTAAGAGCCAGCATGGATTTTGTTGTAAAAGATGTGGACCTCAATTGTTATTCGTCAGCAGTTAAGTATACGCACTGGGTAGTTTTTCAAATGGCACAACTATTAACACAGGATGAAAGAACATAGAGAACGGCTATACAGGCGAGACCAACAGTCCATCTAGCCCATATCCTTTTCTGACAGCTGGCCGTGCTTCTCTTCAGATGGAACGGACAGGGCATTCATCAATTGATTGCTCTCCTATTGTCAGTGTAGGCTTGGCAGTTAGATTTAAGGACACCCAGAGCTTGGGGTTGCATTCCTGATCTGTCTATGAAGCCATTGTGGATACTATGGTCTATGACTATCTCATTTTTTGTAACCAATTATAGTTACTGGTCACAAATCTCCTGGCAATGATTTCAGATTGACTTCATTGTGTGAAGCACTTCTTATGTTCGTTTAAACCTGCTTGCACTATTGTCATTGGGTGCCTATTTGTTGTGTTATTAAGGGTAATGAACTTCTCTATTTCATTTCTACTGCCATTTGTTTTCTAGACCCTATCATTATGCCCTCCTATATATCGTTTTCTAAATGAACAGGTCCCACTCCTTTAATTCTCCTCATATGAAGCTGTTCAAGTATCCTGAATCATGTGTTGCCTTTCTGTACTTCTCAGTTTCAATAAAATTTATAGATGGGCGACCAGCACTACACATAGTATCGAATAGTGGCATTTGATAATGTCGTCTTATCTATTCCTTTCCTAATGTTCTAAAATTCTGTAGCTTTTTTGCCAGCTCCACATGAGTGACATTTCAGAGACTACACGCATGTTCGAAGATCTTTCTTGAGTTGGTAAAGCTAATTTATTATCCCATCATTTGTACGATATAGCTTGGGATTGTTATCTACATGTTTATTACTTATGCATTTATCAGCATGAATTCATCTGCCATTTTTGTACCCACTTGTGACATCCTTGTAACTCTTGCGCAGCAACTTTGACTAAACTCATTGAGGTAGTTTAGTATCAAACAGCTTCTGATGTATACTTAAAATTTGCAACTATTTTTTTGTATTGCCTTCAAATTCTTTGGCAGCGCCATTATACTTTTTAAACTGAAGCCAGAGTTTTCGCTTGTATGTTCCTTGAGTAGATTATTTCAAATTTTAAAAGATGCTTTTTGTCTTTAGCTCCTCTTTACTCTGTTTAGCCATGGTAGTGGTTTTGGCTCTTTTACGATTTAGTTTTAATTGTTATACTCTAAGTGAGCTCTTTCTGATGTTTACGTTCTCATGCAGCTGTGGGCATTTCACTTTGTGCATGTTCTTTTGTTTTCCATTTAACTAGCTGCTCAGTTTTGCAATTCCCATTTTTGAAGTTAATGCTACTGGGGTGAGGTTTCTTTGATTTTCCCACTAATAGGAGTGAATTAATTACATTTGCTTGTACTCTGAGCAATCATGCTATTGACACTGTTGGACCAGCATCTGTGTGGTGGTCACGTTGGCGAATGCAGATTGCCCCTTGTGGTTCAGACGATGCATCACAAGAAGTGTCACTTATGTGTCTAGAACATTTATCTCGGCAGCATCCAAGTGACATTAGTCCGCTCAATAGGAGTTGAAAATCCATTATTACTGTGTTGTTTGATTTTGTGCTCTGAGTCTCTCTTCCTTTATAACCTACAGTACTAGTCCAGATGGTTGATGTATATCTACCGCTATATGTCTGTTGTCAAGATGGAAATTCTTTCATAGAGATTTTGTTGAGTCCCAAGTTTGAGTCTAATTTTTATTATTTTGATTATGCCATTTCAATACTACTACTTCTCACCCGCACCAGTCTGCGTCGATTCTATTTATTGTAGATCGTATTCTGTGACCCATGTTATGTATCTTCGTCGAGTTCTGGTTTGCCAGTATATCCATAAGGCGTGCTGACCAGGGAATGTTCAGATGCTGCACATCCTGGCGTGATAGGGTTTCCTATACAATGTTACAGTTTGTTCAATGACTCTCCAGCCTCCCTAGTAAAGTTGTTCCAGCACCTCTTATATCAATATCCTCTTTAATTCCAACCATCAATTGCACTATCTGTATTTAAACTTCTTGCAGTTGTATATATAGCACTATTATAATTGCAATATTTAGTTGCCCAGGAATAATTGAATGGACTTGTTTGTCTGACTATTCCTTTCCAAATGAGTTGCTTGTTTAGCTAACCTAAAGACTGAGAGGGAATGTTGATTTGCCTTAAAACATCAGAGGATAAACCAGTGAGGTCGAGGAGTTATATTAAATAAGCGCAATGTGGCACAAGAACAAATGGATAGTATATGACCATTTCAAAATTTAGACTGAAATAGATGAAGGTTCTAAACCACATCAAGAAGCACCAAAAAGGAACAATTTGACCTGTCAACGTCGGGAAGCAATGGGGCAATGCCAAATATTCAAGACTGGACTGACAAGGTTTGACTTGGCGATGGGATATGAAGATGCTACAATGGCATTGAGTGTCTTGACTGCAGCAGCAATAGACTGCAATGGCTGTGATGGGACACTAGGGACAGGCTCGAGTAAACAGAGAATATTCCAGGTGTCGGTTGTGGTTGATGAATTTGAGTCCAATTTGCACACGTATTTGGGCTGGAAGAATTTTCCTGGTCAGATTGAACAGAGACCCTTAGGTTGTGTGCCTTCTCTGCGACGAGGGGCACAGGTTACTTGCGGGTTTAACTAACAAGAAATGTGGAGTCTCGTACTGAAGTCTTTAAATCATATTGAGGACTTGTCAACTCAGCCAAGTATATGTTTTTCAGGAGTGTGTGAGGTCTTGACCTGCAGTGTGCAGGGTAAGACAGATAATCATGATGTCCTTCTGTCTTTAAGTTTGAGCCGTGAGTTCCTACCTCTCCTTTGTCAGTTTTCTGTCTCTTTGTTCGCTAGAGATTATAGAGTATCTCTTCAATAATCTCTCCCTAGATATATCTTCCAAATCACATGTACTTCTGACGTCTGGTTTCCGCCTCTAGGCTTTATGAAAACTCCTGACCTTTTTAATTTCTATTGAATGATATAAGCAATAAGTTCATTCATAGGAAAGACTGAGTTTACCTCCCTCAACTGAACCGTACTGATGATAGCTCAGTTAATTTAAAATTCCTTCTCTGCTCCCTGCGTCCATTCCCCTGCATCGCCCATAAGCAAAATGGTCCTTGCTCTATTCCGACCCAATCAACAAGACTGTTGGAAATCTTGCTCAAGGAAGCCTGTAGTTCCAGCACAGTAGCTAATTGTGGAGTCAATCTAATCAATAGTTTAGATAGCAACTGGGACAGGGAATTATTTTTGTTGAAAAAAAGCAAGGTAGGAAGATATGTAGCATTCGAAGTAACTGTCAATGATTACTTACCTATTCATGTGATTTGTGAAGTATGCTGAGAACTCATCTTGATATATACAAAATGCTGTGTGGTGCTTTGAAGTAACGGACAAGTTTTTAAGTCATTGTTGTCAAATCCATTCGGGGTTCGTACGATGTAATGAGTGAGTCTTTTTACCTGAGAGAGAATTTGCCCTGGAGTTCTTTGGAATGAGTCAACCTTCTTTTAAAACGAGTTTAGTACTGGCAGAACCAGTGGAAAAATAAGAGTGAATGAAAGCCTGTTGCTTTCACCACCTCCACGCACTACAACGCGTGAAGTAATAGAAGGCTGGTGCAGCATTTTTTAATAACAGACTCCATAATGGAAAGGTTTTTTTGGCTGATAAGTGTGAGAACTTTTCAAATAAATGGCTTATCCTACAAGATGCGAGGCCTTGGGTGTGGCAACATAAGAGACCAGCAGGATACAACGACAGTAGCAGACAAGAGAGACTGATTCTGATATTAATGAGAATGAAAGCCACGAGGCCCAGTTTACTCTGGCTATTGGAGGACTATGGACAAAGACTCTGTCTCTGTAGCAATAGAAGAACCATAAGATGTTGGTTTCTAGTGAGTCTTCCACTTTGAGCTCAGTCTCTTGGGATTTTCTTCAATGCAGGAGGAACTGCCAAGTGCTTGCTTTTACCGTGGCGTGTGTTGCCTCGCCCCACTCGCACTGAGAAGAGCAATATGTTCAGCCACTCTGGGTACACTTGCAACGATTCAGGTCAGGTACCACATGTTCGATTCTAGTCGAAATTTCCAGGTGATGTGCATTCTAGATGGTAATGTCAAGGGCTGCACAAATGAAGTATAAAGCTTAGGCATTTGATTCTTCTCACAATCCGGAGGAAAGCATCAATAAGTGCTTCATGCTAAAACAAAGCTTTGTCATAACAATGGGGAGTATATCTACAAACAAACACGGTGTCTGTTATGCGAAAGAACGAAGGCAAAATGTGCTATATTTAA
>NC_133771.1:102365719-102512957 GCF_003597395.2 Chelonoidis abingdonii
ATTTGCCACAGTAGCCCAGGAGGGGTGGGAGAGGAGGGAAGCAATGGGTGGGGTTGTCGCAGGGGCATCCCCTAGAATGGCATGCAGCTCATCATTTCTGCGGGATGTCTGGGGCTCTGACCCGGAGCGGCTGTTTGCCTCTCTACTTCTTTAGTAGGCTTGCCTGATATCCTAGGCAGGACTGACTCTCCATTAGACAAAACTTAAAGAAGGGAATGACCTAGGAAGTCATTCCCATTTTTGTCCATGTGCCCCCAGTCGACCTCGGCGACAGTGAAAAAAGGCAAACCGGGCTCCATGGTTGTTGTGCTATGGCATCTGCCAGGGCGATCCAGGGAAAAGGGCACGAAATGATTGTCTGCCGTTGCTTTCATGGACAGAGGATTGACTGATGACATTTACCCTGAATCATCAGTGACACTGTTTTTTGCCCCATCATGCATTGTGATCTCGAGTCAGAATTCCAATGGGCGGGGGAGACTGAGGGAACTATGAGATAGCTATGGGATAGCTACCCACAGTGCAACACTCTGGAAATTGACGCTAGCCTCGGACCATGGACGCACACCACCAAATTAATGTGCTTAGTGTGGCTGTGTGCACTCGACTTTATACAATCTGTTTTACAAAACCGGTTTATGTAAAATCGGAATAATCCCGTAGTGTAGACGTACCCTAAATTAACTAAACCATTAGAGGGAGTTCTCAACAGTTTCTGAAGTACAGAGCAAGGGTAAGAGGGTTGTAATGTCGAAAGGTACTAGTCAGATAAGACCTAACAATCCAAGAGAGGAAAAGATTGTTAGACTGTAGTGAGACCATACGATACCCATAGGAGCATGAGTAAGGCATTCTAGTGTTTGTGGTCCCAGATTAGAGTAAACTGATTTGTAGGCACACATTTTCTTTTGTTGTTGGTGGGTTTTTTGTTTTAACTCTGCCCTGCAGTGACACAATGAGATGAAGTTTAAATGTCCTTTGTGGAATTCTCTGAAGAACATTATTCTTCAGTCTGTGATGAAGAAACTTTCATTTATGAAGAATTAAAGCCAAAAAAAGACAAACCTAGAAACCCCCCACACTTGTCAACATCAAATATAGCCTATGTACATAACTTCAGGGAAGTTCAACTATGAGAAGTTTGAAGACACTGCGTTACTCTATTATTAAGACTAATTGGTACTAAATTTCTTAAAGAGCCCATTTTAAAATTAACTTTACCTTAAACTAATTTTTACAAGTAAATTCTCATAAAATTCATTAGTCAAAGAGCTCGGTATTATAATTTTGGGGAGGATACACTGTATTATTAATACAAAATAGAAGATGAATCTTTGGTTTAAGGCAAAGCCAAATTCAGCATTAACTGCCACCTCTATAATGAAGGAAGTATCTAGAAAAGGATGTGCTGTTTTCTCCTCAGTACAATGTAAAATTAAGTGAATTTTTAATATGAAAGTTTTAAAGTTGACAAAAAATCTGCAAGCTCTGCATTCAGACACAGTGGCTAATGCATAGTTGGAAACCCCCTTTCTTCTTTGAGGAAATTACCTTGAAGAAAATTCTGTGTCCCACTGTACCTTGGAAATGATAGTGATTTCCTACTTGAAGTTTTGCCAGTCCACTTCTCAAAGTGATGGCTCCTCCGTATATGAAGAAGCCGATGAGACTATGGAAAGTGTGCAGAAAAAAGGAATTCCAGAATTGAGTAGTACTGCCTCTGTTAATGAACTGGAGAAGCTGAAGACAACCTCTGTAAATCTGAAGACCAGGTAAAGCAAAAAGCTGCTGCTGAGTACACAAAGCCACTAGAGACCAGTAAAATTTCCCCTGCCTCCCCACACCACTTACCTACTTTCAGAACAACGGCATAACCCCCCAAAAGCAAACTCCAAGGGAAGCAGAGTTGCTTCAGAAAAACCCATTTATCTCCTGGCTGAGAGCCCATGATTGCAATGCTTACTTGTGCACTTCATCCCTTACTTTTGAGAGTAGTGTCATTGAAGCATTTTTAAAGTATCATCTGTAAGCAGTTCCAACTTATATTAATGAAATGTACAAATATGTTCAGCTTTGAGTCACTTGAATTCCACAAGAGAATGGGTTTGTATAAGGCAGGACTTCCCTAGTAGGATTGTGCCTAGCAGATATGATTTACAGTTTAATATTCCTGAATGATAAAATAAATATAGAGGAACATTACAGTGATTTCAAGCCAGATATCTTTTTGGCATTTTATGAGCAGGAACTTTGAACTGTGTACCATGTTGCATATTTTTGTGCACTAATTCTCAGCCTTGGTATGGAGTCATTGGTTTGCTGACAGCCATCTGCTCAGACCTCATTTGATCTTCCCATTCAACTGCAGTTTGAATTTGGTGGGGCGGGGGTAGAGAGATGCAACAACATTTTTTAGGGAGAATATGAGGTTTTGTATAGATCCTGTGGAAACTTATGCTTTTAAAATGTTATTTCTTACTAAATGTGTAAAAATAAAAAGAATAGAAATGAGCCATTCTCTTATATTTTGGAATCAAAAGGAAAAGGTTTAGACAGTATACAATTTATCTATATCTATCTGTGAGTGTGGCTACGAGGCAAAAAGCAAATAAAATATTACTGTAGTAGGTAATGCATATGCAGCTTGATTCCTCATCCTGTTACAGAGAAAACTATGACCTATGTAACTAATTGCTACAGTTCAAACATATCTGAATAAAAGCAGCCAGAGAAACTGATATAGAATTTTCAAGTCTTCCCACAGTATTATGTATAGTTCAAGAGCTTCTGTGTTAATCAAAGTACAGTAAACTCCAATATGTGTTAGTGCACAATCCATTTAATATGCAGTGTAATTGTGCACTTTTGGAGGGCTTCTAGGTACCCAGCTAATTGCTGCCTAACAAGTTGGTGGGAAGAGTGGGTACAGACAAAGAGACTAAATCAAATAAACCTTTTCTATTTAAAATTGGGAGACTCTGTTTCAGAGTTTAGAGCAGGAAATGGGGTCTCATGGATTCCCTAGTTCTATCTCTAGTACTCTTGCAAACCTTTCTGCACATCTGCTAGCATGGAACAGCTTGCAGATTGAGAGCCTTATGGTATGACCTAAGGAAAGTAACGTCTCTGTTCTGCATTTTAATAGTTGTAAAATCAGGCTAAATAATAACTACCTAGCAACGCATTGTTGAAGTTTAATTGATTTGTAAAGGCTGTAGAGATCTTCATATAGAAGTGACTATAAGAATGCACATGGTTTTGTATTATGAAAGAGATGTGACTCTCATTTGTTTTCGTCAGCATGTATAAGTATAGCACTATGGTAGTTTTTCAAAATGGCCACAAACTATTAAGGATGAGAAGAACATAAGAACGGCTATACAGGGCCAGACCAACAGTCCATCTAGCCCAATATCCTGTCTTCTGACAGTGGCCAGTGCTTCATGCTTCAGAGGGAATGAACAGAACAGAGCAATTCATCAAGTGATCTGTCTCCTATTGTTCAGTGTAGGCTTCTGGCAGTTAGAGATTTAAGGACACCCAGAGCTTGGGGTTGCATTCCTGATCATCTTGACTAATAGCCATTGATGGATCTATGGTCTATGAACTTATCTCATTTTTTTTTAACCCAATTATAGTTTAGGCCTTCACAACATCTCCTGGCAATGATTTCCACAGATTGACTTGCATTGTGTGAAGCACTTCCTTATGTTCGTTTTAAACCTGCTGCCTATTGATTTCATTGGGTGATCCCTGATTTTTGTGTTATATGAAGGAGTAAATGATACTTCTCTATTCATTTTCTCTGCCATTCATTGTTTTATAGACCTCTATCATATGCCCCCTTAATTATCTGTTTTCTAAAATGAACGGTCCCACTCCTTTTAATCTCTCCTCATATGGAAGCTGTTCCATATCCCTAATCATTGTGTTGCCCTTCTCTGTACCTTTTCCAGTTCTAATATACATTTTATGACATGGGGCAACCAGCACTACACATAGTATTCGAATAGTGGCATTATGATATTTGCTGTCTTATCTATTCCTTTCCTAATGGTTCCTAAGATTCTGTTAGCTTTTTTGACTGCTGCTACACACTGAGTAGACATTTTCAGAGAACTACCCATGATTCCAAGATCTTTCTTGAGTGGTAACAGCTAATTTATATCCCATCAATTTGTACGTATAGTTGGGATTATGTTTTCTAATGTTTATTACTTTGCATTTATCAACATTGAATTTCATCTGCCATTTTGTTACCCAGCTTTGTGACATCCCTTTGTAACTCTTCGCAGTCAACTTTGGACTTAACTATCTTGAGTAGTTTAGTATCAAACATGCTTCTGATGTACTTTAAAAAATTTGCAACTAGTTTTTGTCTTTGCTAGTTGCTCTTCAAATTCCTTTTTGGCCAGCCCATTTATACTTTTATACTGGACTTGCCAGAGTTTTTGCTCCTTTGTATTTTCCTTAGTAGGATTTGATTTCAAATTTTTAAAAAGATGTCTTTTTGTCTTTAGCCTCCTCTTTTACTCTGTTTAGCCATGGTAGTGGGTTTTTTGGCTCTTTTACTGATTTATTTTTAATTTGGTGTATACATCTAAGTTGAGCCTCTATTCTGATGTTTTTAAAGTTTCCATGCAGCTTGTAGGCATTTCACTTTTGTGACTGTTCCTTTTGTTTTCCCTTTAACTAGCTGCCTCATTTTGTGCAATTCCCATTTTTGAAGTTAAATGCTACTGGGGTGGGTTTCTTTGGTATTTTCCCACTGAATAAGGATGTTGAATTTAATTACATTATGCTCTTTACTCCTGAGCAATTCAGCTATTTGTACCTGTTGGACCAGATCCTGTGTGGTGGGTCACTTTGGACGAAATCAAGAATTGCCACTCCCGTTGTGGGTTCCAGGACCGACTGCTCCAAGAAGTGTCACTTATGGTGTCTAGAAATTTGATCTCTGCAGCCCATCCCAAGGTGACATGTAGCCAGTCAATATGGGGCTAGTTGAAATATCCCATTATTACTGTGTTGTTTGATTTTGTAGCCTCTGTAGTCTCTCTTAGCCTTTCATAATAACCATTACAGTTCTGGTCAGATGGCTGATGGTATATTCCTACCGCTATACTCTTGTTGTTCAAGCATGGAATTTCTATCCATAGAGATTTTGTGGTACAGTTTGAGTCATAATTTTTTTTATTATGTTTGATTCTATGCATTCTTTCACATACAGTACTACTTCTCCACCAGCACAGTCTGCTGTCATTCCTATATATTTTGTAGTCTAGTATTACTGTGACCCATTGATTATGATCATTCGTCCGAGTTTCTGGGTTGCCCAGTATATCCATAGGTGCTGGAACCAGACATGTTCAGATGCTGCCACATCCCTGGCTTGAAGTGGTTTCCATTATACAAGGTTTACAGTTTGGTTCAATGGCTCTCAGCACCTCCACTATAAAATTGTTCCAGCACCTCTAATTATATCAATATCCTCTTTTAATTCCAAGCACTCAAGTTCACTCATCTTAGTATTTAAACTTCTTGCAGTTGTATACAAGCACTTATATAATTTGTCAATATTTAGTTTTGCCTTCATGTGAAATAATTGAATGGGACTTGTTTGTCTGACTATTCCTTTTCCAAAGAGCTTGGCTTGTTTAGCCTAACCTAAAGAAGACTGAGAGGAGATGTGATTGTGCTCTATAAATACATCAGAGGGATAAATACCAGTGAGGGAGAGGAGTTATTTAAATTAAGCGCCAATGTGGGCACAAGAACAAATGGATGTAAGTTGACCATCAACAAGTTTAGACTTGAAATTAGATGAAGGTTTCTAACCATCAGAGGAGTGACACTCTGGAACAGCCTTCCAAGGGAAGCAATGGGGCAAAATGCCAAACTGACTTCAAGACTGAGCTTGACAAGTTTTTGGATGGGATGGTATGATAAGATTGCCTACAATGGCATGTAGCTGGTCTGTGACTGCTAGCAGCATATATCTGCAATGGCTGGTGATGGGACACTAGGTGGACAGGGCTCTGAGTTAATACAGAGAATTCTTTCCCAGGTGTCTGGTTGGTGGGTCTTGATGAAATTCTGAGGGTCCAATTGGCCACCGTATTTGGGGCTGGGAAGGAATTTTTCCTGGGTCAGATTGACAGAGACCCTATAGTTTGTGCCTTCCTCTGCAGCATGGGGCACAGGTTACTTGCGGGTTTAAACTAAAGTAAATGGTGGAGTCTCTGTAACTTGAAGTCTTTAAATCATAATTTGAGGACTTTAGTAACTCAGCCAGAGGTTATATGTTTATTACAGGAGTGGATGGGTGAGGTTCTGTGACCTGCAGTGTGCAGGAGGTAAGACCAGATAATCATGATGTTCCCTTCTGTCCTTAAAGTCTTGAGCCTGTGAGTTCCTACCTGTCCTTTGTCAGTTTCTGTCTTCTCTTGGTTGCTAGGATATAGAGTATCCTCTTCAATAAATCCTCCCCTAAGAGATATATCTGTCCAAATCACATGCTCTTCTGTACCTGTTGGCTTTCCCCCAGGCCTTAGTTTAAAAAATCCATGACCTTTTTAATTTTATATGAATGAATAATAAGCAAATAAGTTCAATTCAAATAGGAAATGACCTGAATGTTTACCCATCCCTCAAACTGAACCCAGACTGATGAAGCTCAGTTAATTTAAAATTTCCCATCTCTGCTCCCTGCTGTCATTTCCCCCTGCATCTTCCCATAAGCAAAATGTTCCTCTGCTCTTTCCAGCCCAATCAGAAACAGAACTGTTGGAAATCTCTCAAGGAAGCCTGTTATTCCAGCACAGTAGCTAATATTTGGTGGAGTCCAATATAAATCAATAGTTTAGATAGCAAACTGGGAGCAGGGAATATATTTTTGTTTGGAAGAAAAGCAAGGGTAGGAAATAGGTAGCATTCTGACTAGTACTGTACAAGATTTCACTTTACACCTATTTGCATGTCAGATTTTGGTAAGTATGCTTGAGAACTCATATTTGAATATATACTAAAATGTGTGTGGGTGCTTTGAAGTACAGGGACAAGTTATTTAATCATTGTTGCTCAAATCATTGGGGCTTCGTAGATGTAACTGAGGTGAGTTCTTTTTCCTATGAAGAAGAAAATTTTGCCCTGGAGATTTCTGGCAATGAAGTCACCTTTCTTTTAAGGAAAGATGTTTTAGTACTGCAGAAACCAGTGGAAAAAATAAAAGTGAAATGACATAGGGCTTGCTTTCCACACCTGCCACGCACATACAACTGCAGTTGAAGTTAATAGAAAGTGCTGGTGCTCAGCATTTTTTAAAATCAGACTCCAAATGGGAAAGTGTTTTTTATGGCTGAGTAAGTGGTGAGAACTTTTTCAAAATAATGGCTTCATCCTACAAGATGCAGGCTTGGAGTGTGGCATAACTAAGAGCAGGGTAACAAGTAGCAAGCAGCAGAGAGAGACTATTCCTGAATTAATGAGAATGAAGCCACAGGGCCACCAGTTTACTTCTGGCTAATTGGAGGACTATGGACAAAGACTCTGTCTCTGTACAATAGGATCAAAATAAGATAGTTTGTTCTAGCATGAGTCTTCCACTTTTGTGCTCAGTCTTGCTTGGGATTTTTCTTCAATGCAGAGGAACTGCAAGTGCTTGCTTTTTACCTGTGCTCGTGTGTTGCCTTCGCCCCCACTCGCACTGGAACAGAGCAGATGTTCAGGCCACTCTGGGTAACTTGCAAAGATTTGCAGGTCAAGTACCACAGTGGTTCGAATTCTAGTTCTGCAGCAAATTTCCCCAGGTGGATGGCAGTTTAGATGGTAATGTCAAGGGCTGCACAAATGAAGTATAAAGCTTAGTGTTTGATATCTTTCCACATCCAGGAGGACAAGCACATAATAGTGCTTTCCCATGCATAAAACAATAGCTTTGTCAAGACAAGTGGGGAGTATATCTAACAAAACAAAAGGTGCTGTTCATGCGGAAAATGAAATGTCTTTAAAAGGCAAAATGTGTATATTTAAAGAACAACATTTTGATTGTAGGCTTAAGGCTTTGCCAGACAGCAACTCTATCTGTGGCTTTTTTTCCCCCTTGACAAACTCCACTTCATATTTTTTATTCTTATTCATTTTCAATGCACATATCAGTTATTTTGTTTTGTAAAGCTGGAATAGAATTCAGACAGGCCTTGTTTAGTCATTTGGGAAAACCACAGAGTGTCTCCAGAATAATTAGCATCTAAGGCAGATCCAGAAAACTCAGTCATAGCAGCTACACAAAGACTGGAGCCTTTTCATGAAATATAGGGAATGTCTAAGCTGCTGCACACTAGATTAGAATAAGAGACCAACACAAGTTTGGAATTCCTGCAGCATGTCCCACATAGCTCAATACGATCTCTCAGAGATCCTTTCAACTTTTCCTCATTAGGCTTAGTTGGCTGATCAGAACCATGATATTACTCTCATGTGGGCTTCAAAGACAGTCATGGAGCTGTCTGATTAATAGCTTTGAACATGCTGCCTTTTTCTTCAGATACTCTTCTGGTAGTTATTGCATTTTGCATTAATTGTTTAATTTCTACAACAATATGTATATAGGGTGAGATTTGCAAAGGTGCCTAAGGGAATTGGAAAGTTAATGCGGTTTGAGTACCTCACTCTCTCAGGGTATGTCTACAGAGCCCATGGTAGCAAGCCTCTCAGCCTAGGTCAGCACATTCGGGTTAATGGGGCTCACGCTAGACCTCTAAAAATATCTGTGTACACAGTACTTTGAAGTTGTGGCTTGAGTTGGAGCTTGGGATCTCAAGCCCAACCCCACCACCACCACCACCCCAGGCTTGTGTAAATGTACCCTTATTTTCCCTTGAAAATCACAGCCTGAAAGTGACCCTGTTTCATGCTTGTATGGTCTTTGGTATATAAATATTCTGTTGAGCCCCAAAAGAAAACCAATGAGATGCTCTAACTGAGCTCTAAATATGCTGTTAAGAATATTCTTCCACTGTCTCGATGGTTTGTGAGGACAGAATTCCTGGGGAGTTTTTTGACCTTCAATATACCTTAGTCCCAGTCGTATCAGGAAGTTCCATTGCTTTTTATTGCTTTCTGCATGGGACAAGACAGGATAAATCGGTAAAGTGATGGTGTAATAGGATATATTTTACTGCATGATTGCCTCCTCCTGACCAGTGTGGCATAGCAGCTTTCTTCCTGTATGGCCACTTCTGCTGATGGTCATTCCATCACTGCAATAGTCTCTTTCCCCATAATTCATGGTGCTTTCTTTTTGTGACTCAGCTCTGACTAGGTCATTTTATGCTTCCCTCCACTTCTGGGGTATCAAAGTCGTGCCAGGCCAGCTGTCCAGATGGAACCTCCAGCAGTTCTGCACCACTTCCCAGTGGTTGGGAGGAGGAAACCAGGCCCTTCCTCTACACTGGGTTCCAGTCCAGAGACCCTATAACCAGTAGCCAAGTTCTATACAGTCACTATCCATGCTGCTGGTTCCCTACGCTGCCTTCTCAGGCTTTCTTTCTTCACAACTCCCCGGGGTGACTTTTCTTCCAGGGCTAGGATCCCAGACTTATTCTCCCACATGGGTTTCCTCCTCCCCAGTCTCTCTGCTCCCAGAGAGTAACTGCAGACCCCCCTGCTATAGCCCCCTCACTACTACCAACTTCCTGTCTTTATATTTTTTGTCCAATCTTTGTTGTTGTTGTTCTTTCGTCATCTCCCCCTGCCCCCCCCACCCCAGCTCCATCAGCATTAGTATTTATAAATCTCAGGGCCTCCCTTCAGTGCAAATGTAAAAGTTAATTGGCCTCTTCTGGGACACCTTAACCCCTTCAGGTATGATGTGGGGTGAATACCCCATCACATATGGGTTATTGGGTAAAGTTATGGCTCTGCTGATCTCACTGAGTGTTCTGTCATCGACTGCAATAGGTTCGAGATGTCATCCATTTTCTGTTTTGCCTTCTATGCTTTGTAAACCAATTTGCTGCCACAGATCTGAGAGATGAAATCTGAGTTCTTTTCCTAGCTTTGTGGCAGACTTCCTATGGGGTGATCAAGTATCTGTGTGACCCAATATCTCTTTGTGACTCGGTTCCCAATCTGTGAAATTGGGGTAACTGAGGTGTTGTATTGCTAAACCAATGAAGTTTCTATGGTCCTTTGAGATACTTGGATGTCAGGGGCCATAGAAATGCACTAGAAATTATCACTAGATAATCAATATTTCCTTTTCCAGATGCCCCCACTAGTTATAAATATTGTGAGCAGTCTTGTTTAGTGCTAGAAAATACCTGTTACTTTGAGTTTCATGCTGTGTATTTTGACTTGAAGATGAAAATACTCTTTCTAAAAGTACTTTTCCTACAGTACAAAGAGAGACATTTTCTTTCTTTTGAGGGATAGAAGAGAATGGGACTATTTAATACTATATGAACTGTTAGAGCTGCAAATGCGGGGGAGGAATAGGTCAGTAGTTTCAGCATTCGCCTGCTAAACCCAGGGTTGTGAATTCAATCCTAGAGGGGGTCACTTAGGGATCTGGGGCAAAAATCAGTACTTGGTCCTGCTAGTGAAGGCAGGGGAGTGGACTCAATGACCTTTCAAGGTCCCTTCCAGTTCTAGGAGGTTGGTATAACTCCAATTATTTAAAAAAACAACAAATCATGAACTGGAACTACAGTATGTGCTCTCTGATTTTGTCTGCAGCTGTTCAAATGGGCTTAGTGTCATTTTTTCCTGTCTGCAAGCACTGTCATGTCTGGACAGTTATTTTTTTCAAACTGAAGTTATTTTCCAGTTGTATAAAACACTTAATCTACATTGTGGATCGAGTGCATTAAGTTACTCCCCATGGTGCACAGCTGGAAACCATTCTTTGCTTCAACATTTTGTTTTGTTTTGTCCTAGTTTTTTTCTACCCACTGTGTTCCCACACACTAGCATAGCTTAGTACTACAACAGACACGTATCTCTTTTTTTTCCACTGACACTTCTTAGAACATCTTAAATTGGCATGTTCTCTTTTGTCTTTTTAATACAAATTCAGTGGCAAAGGACTCGGCTTGCTTGCACGAAGATTTCAAAGTACTTTGCAGACTAGGAAGACTGGTTTGAAAAGTTAGACACATTTCGGCAGACTGCTTTCTTTTGCTGCTTTGAAGAGACGAGAGGTGTTTTGAGAAAAAGATTGGAGGAAGTACACTGTGTCCAATAGTGGTGTGTTCAAAGAAAGCGTGGGGACACAGGTCTCAGTAGAACTTTCTTTAAGAAAAAAATGGTAACAAAACCTTTCAGTTTTTTATGAGATATTAATGAATATATATATATGGTAAGATCTTTAGGGCAGGGGCTGCTGTTTTCTGTCTGTTTGTACAGCTCCTAGCAAAATGGGATGCTGACCGGGTTGCGATCTAGGTGCTACCGGAGTCTAAATGTTAAATAATACATACACATATGTAGTACAATCAAGTGTTCCTTAGTACTGAATGTAAGGCTTTCTCCATGAACCTCCCTGTGCCATCTGCCATCAGCCAAATTAAAGGCAATGCCTAGGGGCCTGGTCTGACTGCAATTATTTGCAATGAACTGGTTATGTGAAAAACAAAATAAAACCAAAACATATGTTCTAAATGTCAAAATAGCATATATTAGAGTGGTTGGAAGATTAATGTGAAAGGTATTTTTTTTATTTACTTGGATTTATATCCACGTTTGTAAAAAAAACAGATTTCAGTAGGTGCTCTTTGACATAATTTAAAAATAGTTATGCTAGTAGAATGCTAAAGACCACCACCAACTTGTGCCCAACAATTAACATATAATCATCCAACAGTTGAAAACATACACCTCTACCCCGATATAACACTGTCCTTGGGAGTCAAAAAATCTTACCGTGTTATAGGTGAAACAGCATTATATCAAACTTGCTTTGATCCACTGGAGTGTGCAGCCCTGCCCTCCCGGAATGCTGCTTTACCGCATTTATCCGAATTCGTGTTATATCGGGTCACCTTATATCGGGGTAGAGATGTAGTTAACATATATGATTTACCACCAGAGTCCTCCCAGTCCCTCACGGATAGGAAAATCAGCTGGGTTTTTCAGGGGGCGCTGAAGGTCAATCAGCTAGGACTATTTTGGACCATGCTGGGAGTGAGTTGAACAGCTGAGAGGGATCCTTACAGAAAATACCCTGCACTAGCTACTCTCTCCTTTTATAAGTGGGGCTCCAGATCAGGTGCCTTTGCTGATCTCAACTGTGGTCTTGTAACACAGGAAGAGAGGATCTTCTAGATAAGTAGGTAATAGGATAGTGCTAAGACATCTATTCCATTGGTACTCATTGGGGTGAATTTTACATGTCTGGGGTACTAAGAAAGTCTTAAGTAGATAAAGGAGAAACATTTGAAATCTAGGCCCTTCTGTTTCCTTCTGCAGTGAGGCACAGAGAGCAGCAAATACAAAATAAAATGAGGAGGGTAGTGGATGGGGGAGAACAGTGTCTTTTGCAGCATATTCTTCTTCTTATGGAGCAGCTAGCAAAGTCAGTGCTCCATTAATGTGCAGGCATATTGTGATGTGAGGGAATGAAATGGATAACAGTCACTCTGTGACATTATGACACACAGTAAGTATTAGAGACAGTAGTATTGTGGTAGCACCAAGAGATCCCAAACAAAACTAGATCCCCATTGTGCTAGGCACTGCACAAACACATAGTGAGAAACAGTCTTTGCCCTGAAAAGCTTGCCATCTAAATAGACAAGATAGACAACGATATGAGTATTTGGGTGAAGGGAGGATAATTGACCAAATTTGTGAGGCCTTAGACTCAACTTGGTGGCCTTTCTCTGTTTGGATGTATTGTGATAACTTCCGAATGCTGCAGTTAATCAAGTCCAAAAATTTAGGGAATGTTCTAGGCAGAATGGGTAGAATCATACTGATTTTGTGGAAATTGGAAAACATGAAAGGGAAAGTGCGGGACACTCATAGCCCCTGGCATATAGCTAGCAGATACATCAGTTTCAACAAGGTCTGTAATTGTGTATAGATCAATGATCTAGTTCACGGCACTCTTTAACACCTTCCATCAGCTCCCATCTCAGCTCTGTCCGTCTTTCCAATAGAGTTTTAAAATGTTAACAGCCTGAAAATGGAAAGAAAGGAGGAGAATAAGAATGCTGTGTGTGTGTGTGTGTGGTGGGGGGAATGGGGTAAGCACATGAGCTCCTGGTGGGGGGTGGAGAATGGGACACCTTGCTGTGAGAGAGAGTTGGGGGGGTCACACAGAGGCTGTGGTATAAGAGGAAGAAGAAACTATTATCTGTATTACCCTAATGTCTGTGGGGGACCTGCACAGAATGGTTGGTGCAGAGGGAGAATAGAAGACCTGACTATGGGAGAGGGGTGTGCACACAGAACCCCTGTCAGTGGGGAAAATGGCGGAGCACATAGAACTTCTGGTGGAGGGAGAATCGGGGACCCTGGTATGGGGTGCAAAAAGGAATAGGGGGCCACACGGAACCCTTGGCATGAAGGCATTGCAGGGAGACCTTGACATAGAAGGGGATGGGAGGGTGGCACACAGGGAATTTGTGGGGCAGGGAATGGAGGGATGCAGGGAGCCCATGGTGTGCTCAGTGAGCTCAATTTGCAGAAGCAACAAAGTGTGTGCCCCCTGCCCCCTGTTATCCTCATTTTAGAGATAGGCAACTGTGTCACAGAGACCAAGTGACTTGCCCAAAATCACACAGACTGTTGCAGAGCCAGAAATTGAACCCAAATCCCTTGAGTCCCAGATCAGTGGCTTAACTACAAATCTTCCTTCCTCTCCTGCCCCCAAGCCTAATTGTCAGAATTTGACAGGTTTTTCACAGTGAAGCTGTTCTCTGCCAAGGGCAGGAGGGAGGGAAAAGGGGGAAGGCCTGGCTAATATGTCTATTGCCCGCCTGGGTGTTGAGAGAGTTAGGCTGACAGAGGTGAGCCTTGACCTACAGGACCTGACCCTCCAACACTTGGCACCACATGTGGTAGTTTTCCATGCACTGTGCAAATGGGTATGAAACATTTTCATTCCTATTCAGTAGTACGTTAAACCCTCTTTGCACAGGTGGAAATGACTACCTAAGGATCCAGGCAGTGAGGAATCAGGTCCACCGAGTAGAACTGAAGGATTGTTCCTAAGCGTCAAGGACTTTAGGTCCGCAAGACTGGAATTTCCTTTTTCTGCAGATTCCCAGATTTTCCTTCTCTTTATTGGAGCTCTCTGGGTGAGTTTCCTTCTGAGAGACAGTTTGAAAGAAACTCAACAAGGTGAGCCTCAGTATGTAGGGCTCTCTTGTCTCTTTCTCACTGGCTTTGGAGGAAGAATGTGATGTGAACCTTTTGGAAAGTATAAACAGTCTGGATCAGTACCACAAATATGTTTAAATCTCCGTTTTAAATTCAAAGAACCTGTTTATAAGACTCAAGCCAACCAGTGCTTTCCATTTGTGAATTGCTAGAATTGCACACTTGTATCGTAAAAGTATGGTAGATCCTGGGTGCTATGAGTCAGTCTAAATGGCCAGGCTCCCCACTTCAGCACACTTAAAAGCGCAGCAGTGCTTTGGGAGGCACTGGCTGCAGAGGGGCATTGTTGCAACGAGAGCTTGAATTCTTTCTGTGGCTTGTGGAGAGAACTTGCTGCTGTCTGGTGAAAGGCTGCACTGTGAACAACCTTGTGTGCCTGGAAAACCCTGCTGGGTAGTTCAGAAGAAGAGAATCACTCCTTAGTTTGGACCAAGTCAACATGGCTGAGAGGAGCTACAGCTACATGCTAGAGCACCACTAATGATGTTAAGCTCTGGAAAAGGAGCAGAGAGGAACTGTAGAGGATAGACATCTGATCCTGCCTCTTCCTGCTCCTTTTGAGGAGGCTAACATCATTGATAGTGCTAGTATAGAGTCATGCCACTCTCCACCATGTTGGGGTGGCCCAAACTAAGCCATGAAAGTTCCATACGCCCGATCCCGTACATCTGCACAAGGGAAAGAAGCAGGATAACCATATATCTGGCTTTAAAAGCAGGTTCATGTTTTGTCCAAATAATGTATAAATAAATTTCAGTACATAAATTCTGGGTGCTGTTCATTGGGACTTGCCAATGTCTTCTGAATCCATAATTCAAAATGCAAATTGGGGGTCACAGAAAGTGCACCCTGAGAAAAATGTGTTTATTGCATCTCAGTATTTCAAAAGCATAACAGGGCACTTTAATATTAAATTGCACAAATGCAGCCCAAACTGTAGGAAAGATGACTATCATTTAGGCTCCAAAAATGGCCTCTCTTGCGATCAACACCTGAGGCTGACAGGTTTTTTGTCAAGAGAGACAATCTGTGATCTGCCCCATAAAAATTA
Source organism: Chelonoidis abingdonii (assembly GCF_003597395.2). Classification (NCBI taxonomy): domain Eukaryota; kingdom Metazoa; phylum Chordata; order Testudines; family Testudinidae; genus Chelonoidis; species Chelonoidis abingdonii. The sequence continues at coordinate 102,381,156 of NC_133771.1, forward strand.
CACTTCCTGTTCTACAATGTCAACCTAAACGAAAAAATAACCAACACCCTTTCAAAAGAAGGGCTGGCTGTGTAAAACAGTATGCAAATATGTGTTTATCAACTGTGATAAAATTCCAGCTCCAAAACTAGTGTTGCCAGTGAGTCACTCCAAAGCTGAGTGACTCACTAGCAACAAAGCCCAAGTGCTGGGTATGTGGCAGAAGTATGCATGCATTTTGTGCAACTTCTGTGCTCTTCCTGTCAACTCCATTCTTATGAGCCAGCAGGGAATTGAAAGTGACAAGTTTTCTTCTCTCTGAAGCACTGGGACCTTAACGGTGTCTCTTTAATGAAACATCTAACAATATGATGATTAACTAGGCTCTGCCTTATATAATAATAAATATCTAGCTCTGATATAGCGTTTTCACTAGTAGGTTTCAAAGTAGTTTGTGTGTGTAAATTTAATGCACACAACATACATGTGCATATATAAAGTGTGTATATAAATAAAATATAGTGTGTGAATGTGTACAACATAGTGTGAATGTATATTTGTAAAAGTGAGAGACAGGCTTGCTGTAGTCTTTTTCTGCTGCTGTCACCTTCTCCAATCCTTCTCAGGGTTTATTTTCACCAGATCATGTGCTGGAATTCTTTTCGTACAGTACCATATTCTCTTCTTATGCTGGGATCCCATTAGAGGAAGCTAGTTGCTGTATTCAAAGCAGAGTGCCAGTGTCATATTGTGGCTAACTGATCACTGGCTTTTATGTTATTAACATTACACAGCCTCAAGATGGAATAAGGAGGCAGTAAGTCAAAGTGGTTCTACAGCTGTTCACAATTCATTTGTGCTTGCAACACTTACCCAGTCTTGAGCATGCAACCCTATTGTAGATAGCAATAAATATCACTGAATGCTTTGAACAGAAATACAACGCGTATAACAATATAGATTTTAAAATGTAGTGAAAATGAGCTGTAATCTGTAAAGAAGCAGCAAGCTGCAAACTCAATAAAATCCCAGCTATTGATTGACTGACGGTACAAATTGGACAAGTGACTAACTAATTGGATGCCTTACTCCAGCAATATGTTTAACATTGTTTTAAAGTGAGCTGGAGAGTCACTAATTTATGTCAGAAGATAACTGTACCATGACCACTGAGCTCTGTATTAAATGGCAAACGGGTAAATTGCAGGGAGAGACAGGAGAACAGAGTTAGCAGGTCTAAAGGAATCAGCTGCATGATATTGTATTAATTCAGCTAGCACAGTACATCAAGGAGAAAGAGGAGAGTTATTACCAAAGGAGTTTCATAAATGTGCAATAATTTCAAGACCAGTTTTAGCATAGGACCTATTTTGAGATTAAGTTTATGCTCTTTAAAATTGGATAAATTAAAGCCGATTAAACTGCCTAGAACCAGGCAAGGGGCAGGCAGACATTGGTGCAAATCTCCAGATAGATCTGTCAATGTCCCAATCCAAACTACTTCCACCTGTGTTTATTTTTGTTAAATTGCAATAATGGCAGTTTTGAGGAAGCAAAACTGCTTTCTAGCATGAAAAGTTAATGTGTAAGTTCAACCCACCACATCAGTTTGCCTCAGCAGATCATTTTTTTTCTACAGCTCACTGGATTTGATCAGCATTTGGTGGGAAGGGGAGTAGACTTTACTTAATGATTGTTCCTCAAAGGATTTGTAATCTTTATTGCTTGCTGTGTTGTTCATCATATAGACCTTGATTCAGCAAAGCACATGCTTAAGTGCTTTGCTGAATGAGGACCACAGCGTGCAATACATATAGCAGCATGTACATTATACACACACAACTTCCCCTCCCAACAACTATCAAAACAATACTGCACACACAATTCTCTCCCCGAGGAGAGGATGAGAGAGAGAACCAACCACACATGACAGGTATTAGTCTTGTTGCTGCATGACCTATTGGAAAGTGCTCAGATACAATAGTGATGAAAGTCATATAAGAACCAAAACAGAACAATAATAAATTCAAAATGTAACACAAATTATACAGTGTATGCAAGGCAAGATGGGTAATGTTCTGCCATGGAGATGAAAATAGCGTGTAAGAAGTTGCACAGGTAATTTGCAGATGTGATTCAAATAATGTCCAACTTGTCAGTCACTGGAGAGTTTGGATTGCTTATAATATCATTTCTTGATGATACTTTGAGTAAGCTACTTTGCCCAACCTTTCAAATAACACAACAGTAGTATGTGTTCAGATGTATGTAACTACAAGGTATTTTTTGTAATCAGATTTTAGAATATAGTAAGCATGATGACACTGTTAGTAATGGCCTTTAATCAGATGTCTGAAAGCTAGATTGAAAAATGGAAAGGTGTTTGCATTCTTCAGTATGTATACAGCCATTGAATCTTAGATTTTTTGCTTTATTGCCTTAAAAAGGCTAAATATGTAGTATATACATTTCTGTTTGTGCTACTGAACTCGTCCTGTCCTCACTTCTGTTGGTTTTTTTTTCCCCAGGATTATTTCCAGCAGTGCTGAACCTGGCTGCCAATGCTATCATCACAACCAATGCTACCTGTGGAGAAAAAGGCTCTGAAATGTATTGCAAACTAGTTGAACATGTACCTGGACAACCAGCAAGAAACCCCCCACAGTGTCGTATTTGTGACCAGAACAGTAGGATTCCACATCGTATGTATGCAATTTTGTTACCTTAATAGACATGCTCTTCAGAAAATATTTCTATAAGAGTTTTGTCTAGGATCATTCATATTCAGGGACTTCGTGACCAAATGACTGGCAATGGATGGGGGAGGGGGCGGAGGAGGAAGAATAAACTCTAGCTCATTGGCTTGGTTACTTTGGAAAATTCCTCTTATTATGAGTAAAACAAATTTTTCGTGCCTGGGCTAGCCTGGCAAAATTCTTACCTGTAAATTAAATTAAACTCATTGGGTCAAAGAGTGCTTAATGTTCAGCAACTGAATCCAATATTAGAGTCTCTGAAGCTCTCACTGAGTTCATATGGATTTGTGATTGCTCGACATTCATGAAAATCAGACTAAATATAGGATTAGGTCCTTAATTTTAATCTGAAAATTCTAAGTTTTTTAAATAATTTACAAAATTTTAATTTGGGTTTAAGGCCAATTTTATTTATCTTAAGCTTGTTCTGTGATTTTCCCCCACCTCCACCCCTTCTCAGCTTGATGTTAATTCTAATTTCACTGACTAAAAAGCCCTCAAACCACTGAGTTTTTTTAATACTTCATTTTTTAACACTACAACTGATCATTGCTAAAATTTTTTTTTTTTTACAGACCAGCCTCAGGGTAAAATCAATGTTCAAGCATAAATTTATTATCAGGTACAAGGAGAGTTTTGTACCTCTACACAGAAAGTGCATATGAGGAAGACTAGAACCTAGATACAGCTGTATGGTAGCATTCACATATTTTCACCTGCCCTTTCAGTGACAGAGGTGAACAGCATATTAGCACTATTCTCCAAGGTAATTCTGAAGAATTTCCTGTATAATTAAAATCACATCCTCCATTTTGGGAAGAGCCAAATATGTTGTTAATAATAAAAATACATAATCTGTGCTCATTCACAAGGCAAACCAACCACACAGTGTGAGGAATAGATTTTGGGTTGCCACATCCCTGTGCCCTGCTCCAATCACTGGACAGTGCTGTCTCATTTATATATCAAAACAAACAAGTGTTATAGGGCTGTGTGTCTTTCCCTCTTATTAACCTTCAGCTGTCTGGTCTTAGAATGCCTGGTCTTTCGTAGCCAGCCACATCTCAGTTTAAGGTTTTCCTAATGTTAATCCGGCACGATGAAGAGCCTTATTTAAACAGAGATGACTCATTAATCAGAGTAGCGTGTAATGTAACCAGACTTTAAGTGATCCCCTTGGAATCTGTGAGTCTGATGTGCCTCCCCTTAAGTACTGTAGAAGGAAATGAACACAGACTCCCTGGTTAATCGCATGTGAGCCCAAATTAAAGGAATCAGTGGGATGGGCTTACTTGAGGTGCGATTCCCTTATCATTCATCATTCAGGTTAGTCCTTGGAGTAGCTTTTCAGTCCTGTCCTTTTTGCCAATGTTATATTATTTTCTCTCTCATGTTAAATAGGGAAAACATGCCAGCAATTAATCAATGATTTCAAATTAATTATGATTAAACTTTCATAATGGGGATTACAATTAATTGTTGGTTCATCTTCCAACTCTACTTTTCAGGACTAAATCTCTCATCAGTTTGGCTGAAGGAGACTGATATAAAAATTTCCAATTAGACAATTTCTGTCACAATCACCTAGGAGCCCTGAGTTGAATTTACAGATGATTTTTGCAAGCACACATTTTAAGACCGGAGCTGTAATGATGATCAGAGTTGTTAGCTTTGACAATGCCTAGAGCATCGGCTTTTCTCTCTCTGTGTGTGTGTGTGTTAAATACAGAGATGATGCCAGTTGTCATGGTCCCTGGATAAGCTGTCCTGCTGAGGCCTTTTTTCCAGTCCTCTGTGTTTTGAGTGGCAGGCCTTGCCTCCACTCTGTTTGGGACATGGCTCTGTGGCACAACCACTCCCCAGCTGGGTCTCTGTATTTCCCTCCTCTCCCCCCAGGTAGCCTACCATAATACCTAGCAAGCCCAATGGACTTGTCACTTGCAAGTGCCCTTGTGGATAGCAGTAATATGCAGTGACATTTTTCAGAGTGTATTTTTATTGATTTTTGAGTATTTTGTAGATGTCCAAAAATTGGAGTTTATATTGTACATATACAATGGTATATACTGTAATGAATAATCTCTTTGTAATGTTGCCTTGTGCACTTTAATGTAGTACTGTTTCAAACAGCACTACATTAAAGTGCAGTAGGGGAATCTTTAGTGCACGCCAGCAGGGTCTGCATGCACAACAGATTACTATACAATTAATTAATGCACAACAGATTATTGCACTTTAGAGAGCACATTACGCCTCCTTCTAGGCAAACCTTTAGATACTTAGAAACTGGAGTTTTTACATTGTTTATTGAATAAACCCTGATTTAAAAAAAATTGTATTGGAGGTATTGATTGGTTAAAACCTAAACCTAAAACCAGAAGCCCTACCTACTTTCTTGTTCCCCTTGAGGCCCTACCTACTTTCTTGTTCCCCTTGAGGCCCTAGGTTGACATGACTTAGCCTTGAAGTCTCCCATTCTTTTGGGGACCAAACTGTAGCCAGCTTGGTGCAGCAATCTCTTTCTCTCTCTCTCACTCTCTGTCAGCTTTTGATCCCTCCCATCTTGGCCTGAGCCAAATAGCTCTGTTGCTAGAGTGGGATCTGAGCAGTCCCTCTTCATGGGTATAAACCTGACTATTGGTATTTGAGGGGAGGCTTCTTATCTGGGCTGTTGTTTTATACTCCCTGCCTGATTTCTATAACAGCTACCTCTGATCTAACTGTATATTCAGGCAAATATTTCCCAATTACCCACACCAATTATGCTTCCATTTGTACCACTAATATTATAACAAGCAAATGCTAGTGCTTACTGGTGCCACTGAATCATTTGATATTTAAATACACTTCTGGCATTTGCAGTTTTAAGGACTGACATGTCCCCTCACTCCCACAAAACTCTTTAATTGTTTCTTTAAATATGTTCAGACATTCTGGCTTTCATTAATGAGGCAGGATTCCTGTCCTCCGCAGACAGCTGACGTGATACTAAACCTCAAAAAAACAGACTTTCAATCTGCTTGGTTGACTTAAAAACAAATAAAAGGTCGGTAAACTCTCCAGTTTGATTTAGTCCCCTAAGAATCTAAGAACAATAAATAACTTCTTTTCCCATTTTAGATATCTAGCAATGTATTCTTTAGGAAGTCATTCTAGGTGAAAAGGTAACATTTATCATGTGCTTGATACCACAAGAATAATACATTCTCTGACTGTGTATAATATTTTCATTATCTAGCAGCTGGGGGAAGGGGACACATTATTTTGTAAATAACTTCTGATTTTTTTCCTCCTTTGGATGTAGTCTTGCTCCCAGGTAAATCAGTGATTTCTGTGGGTGCAGGATTAGATCCTTTAGAATTGTGGGTGGGCTACTATCCTGTATGCACAAGAACAGATCCTCCTGAACCATGGATAGACAAAAAATATTTGCAATTACTGGGTGATATTTACCCAAATGCAGAGAATGCAAGCAAGACCCTATACCTTCTAAATACCATAACATAAATAGTTCAGAGGGTCTTGAGGAGAACCTTGAGGGGGGAGAGAGAGAGATGGAAACCTCTTCAGCAGTGGATCATAAAGCACTCAAATACTACAGTGGTGGTTCTTGGATGAGCTTTGTGTAGAATAGAATAAAATTTCTTTCTGCATGAAAACTACGTGATTGCATATGACTTTCAAACACAAATGCTAGCACATGAACCACAGTACCTTCTACTTCATCGGCCTGCCAAGTCCTAAATTCCTGGTTTGTATTCATGACATTAGCTGATGATCTCACACTACCTGTCTGGAGATGCTGGTTTAGGTTGCTGTGGTCTTTTTGGAGGTTGCAAGGCAAACATATAATATTAAACTTCCTTCAAAAGTAAAGATGATCAGTTATTTTGTTTTAATGTACTACTTTGTCATTTTAAGTCTATACTTGTATTCTGTTACTGATTTGGGGTTTTAAAAAGTCTTTTTGATAATTATTTCATAATAATGCTTTGTGGTTCACCTTTAATAATAATAGGAGATATACCTATCTCCTAGAACTGGAAGGGACCTTGAAAGGTCATTGAGTCCAGCCGCCTGCCTTCCCTAGCAGGACCAAATACTTACTTTTGGCCCAGATCTTTAAGTGGCCCCCTCCAGGATTGAGCTCACCGCCCTGGGTTTAGCAGACCACTGAGCTATCCCTCCCCCACAGGTGGAGCATGTTGCATACTGCGTCATAATACCAGCAAACACATGGAAGTACTTTTATGTACAACATTATATTCATATCCTGTATTAACTAAATGCTACCACCAAACCACTGCTGACAATTCTAAAGATGTTTTTCTTTTACATATTGCCAATGGTCCAATAGAACGACACCCAATAACTAATGCAATTGATGGGAAGAACACTTGGTGGCAGAGTCCCAGTATCCAAAATGGGATAGAATATCATTATGTTACCATTACATTGGACCTTCAACAGGTACTGTTTGTTCTTTGTTTCCGCAAACCTTTCTCACTCACATAATTACTGTCTCATTCGTCATTCCTTATTTTGTCAGTGATGCTTTTGGATCATAAAGATACTGCCAGCTTCATTATAACATACTGAGTTATATGGACTATGCACAATGTAGCTTATTCATTGTAGCATGATACATATATGGTTATCTTTTTGGGGTTTTTTGTTTTTTTTTTCATAAAAATCAGTTTATTTGTTTTTAAGACAGTTTGAATAAGTCTAAATATGAAGTATTCAATGTTTATTTCAGCTGTAGGTTTAGATCTTTAGAAATAAGTCTAATTAAAATGGTATGTGTGGGGGCAACAAATTTATTAAAGGTTTAATAGGTTTAAAATGCTGCATTTTTTAACTACTGAAATAATAAAGCACTAAGAATGTTTTCAGCTTTGCTAAGAATAGGTGCACTTAAAGTTGTTTTTTTGTTGTTTTTTTTTGGGGGGGGGGGGCTAACAAAACCTTTAAATAAATTGCTTCTCGTTACTGAGAGCTCTACAAGCTGTCAGCTGGTTTTAAATTAAACCTGGGCTACTTGGAGAGTTAACAAGTCTTGTTGTATTTGCATAGACTCGGTAGGAGTAGCCTCAGGTTTCGTGTTGCATCTTCTGCCAATCATCTCTGACTTTTTCTATGGTATTCTTGACAGCTGTAGTTTTCTGGAATACCGTTATTTGATGCTCACAGATTTGCTGGATTATGCCAGACATGCAAGCAAAAGGAATTTGGGTGCTGGAGGAGAAGTTGTTTTTTTGTATTGTGCTAATGCAAATACAGAATAACTATCCGTCACCAGAAATACACATCATGCTATTAGACTTTTCATCCTGCTACTCAATAAACCTGGTGCTTTTCCATTTAGAAGGAGGGGTGGGGACCCAGAGAGACAAAAGATTCCCACCTTGTGCCAAAGGTATAAGGGGGTGGAACAGAACAAAGGGGGCTGCAGTCATGAGAAATCCTCTAGCTACCACCTGAGTTGGAACAAGGACTGTACCAGGGGAAAGAATAGGGCCCAGACTAGAAAGGAGTCTAGTCTGTGAAAGAAGCTTATTGAAACATCTCTGAGGGTGAAATTTTATCTGTAATCAGTTCCTTGATGTATTAGGCTTAGATTTGCATATTTTGTTTTATTTTGCTTGGTAACTTACTTTGTTCTGTCTGTCATTACTTAGAATCACTTAAATCCTACTTTTTATGTTTAATAAAATCACTTTTGCTTATTAATTGACCCAGAGTAAGTAATTGCTCCCCCAGGTGTTAAACAGCTGTGCATATCTCTCTATCAGTGTTACAGAGGGCAGACAATTTATGAGTTTACCCTGTATAAGCTTTATACAGAGTAAAATGGATTTATTTGGGGTTTGGATCTCATTGAGAACTGAGTATCTGGGTGCTAGAGACAGGAACACTTAAGCTGTTTTCAGTTAAGTCTGCAGATTTTGAGGGATGTGGTTCAGACCTGGGTCTGTATGTGCATCAGACTCGAGAAGGCAGAGTTCAGAAGTCTCAAGATGGCAGGGAAAACAGGCTCTGTAACCCAACTCGTCACAAATATTATATTGAAAATGATGTTGCTCCAGTTACTCACCTATGTCATCGTCTCATATTGCTTGCCCAGTGTCTAATGAATATTTTTATTTTATCCAATAAGATATTTGGTTTTTGCTGGAACAGGTTTGATTTTAGTCTTCTACCCTTTACAAATGTTCCTTTGACCTTACAGGTACTATTGCCTGCCTTCTCCCCTATACATTGATTTTCTCTCTTGCTGGTTCGGATACATTAACATGCAAATAGCTCTCATGCATCAGAAGTAAATTAGCATCCTTACCTTTCACCATTCACCCTTCCCAAGACATTCCTTCTGTGATTGTTAGATAGTAGGATGGTTTCATTTAACTACAGTTTTAATAATAAGGCTCCCCTATCTGCCAATAATTCCTTTGTGTCAATCCCGACCTCATAAACTAGTCCATCCTCTTTAGTGCTGGTATCCAAACTGTGACAGGGAAAAACCAAGAAGAGTTTTCTTTAATTATATGTTTTGCTTACATAAAAAAGGCTGTGGTGACTATAGAGTTACAGTGCCTATACTGAAATGTGCATGAGGTGGTGGTTTGACTGTATTTAAGGAATTTCTGCAGATTCCAATAGCATATTACAATTAGCACACTTTGACCTCTATATTAGTTTGCTTAAATAAAACATAAAGTGTGTGATAGTGTGCAAGGGGGAGATTGTACTGTTACTCCTAGCCTATGGTCACTGCACAATTAACTGTTCCAAGTATAGCCCAGAGAAAGTGTAGACCAGTATCAGATGACTTCTTCTGCACCAGCTCAGCTGTGTAGTCGATGCTTTGGAGAAGCAGATTCAAAGATCTGTCCTTTCATTCCCTATCCATCTTCACAGAAGTGGGGGAAGTTGTGAAGCCTGTGCTCTCCCCATGCTCTGTCTGGCAACGTGAGTAGTCTGTGCAGTTAAGGAGGCACCTTCTACCACTCACCACCTTGCATAGGCCAAGGGATAATTTTGCCCCCCTATCGGCAGTGATATATATCAATATTCATGGCTTTAAAATGTCAAATATATAGCTCTATACTATAAGATGTGGTTTTCTTTGTACACACAGATCTGTAGGCTTTAATAGAGTATTCAGTAAAAAATGAGATGTCTATTCCAGCTGGGGTCACAGACAGCAGTCGCCATGAATGGATGAAAGTCACAAGATGCCTCTGATGCATCATTTAAAAAAAAAAAAGATTTTGCTCCTTATCTTTGTTGGCAAACATGAGATTCAATAATTGCCAGTGATTTTACTAATGTATTCTTGCTGTAAGTAAAAAAAAAAAAGTGTAACTTTTTAAAAACAGATTTATCACATTATTTCTTCAAATAATTGACTGTAATTTGCAGGAATGCATTAACAGTATGTTCTATTACTAATAATTATGACTATACATGGAGTGCTTTTAGCAAATTCTAATTTTTTGAAAAAAATTAGGAAAATAATTACTATTTCCTTCATTAAATAATTCCATACCTTTTGAGGGCAATTGTATTATTTTTCCATTATGACTGCACTGCATAATAAAGTACAAGAACCAATCCATGCAACAAACCTCGATGCCAACTCTGCTCACATATCTACACCAGCGACACCATCACACGACCTAACCAGATCTGCCACACCATCACTGGTTTATTCACCTGCACGTCCACCAATGTAATATAAACCATCATATGCCAGCAGTGCCCTCTGCTATGTACATCAGCCAAACTGGACAGTCTCTACGGAAAAGGATAAATGGACACAAATCAGATATTAGGAATGGCAATATACAATTTGGAAATTTCCACTACATCCATCCGACGAAGTGGGTATTCACCCACGAAAGCTCATGCTCCAAAATTTCTGTTAGTCTATAAGGTGCCACAGGACTCTTTGCTGCGTCTGCATAATAAAGTAATGGTGCATCATAGTTAGTAATAACTAATGAGTTATTTGAATAAGTGACACATCTAACTTAGAAGAAGCAGAAAGATTGACATTCATTTAAAAATGGCAATTGTATTCTTTTTGCATTAATTAAAGAAAAGGGGTAAAATATTATTAAAAGGGCTTAAGACTTGGGAATTAAGCTGTTAATTCACTTAGGTGCTGCTAAAAACTTTACCCATAATGCCTTGTGGTTAGAGTGTGTTCTAGGAATCAAGACTTCTGGATTCTGCTTATGACTTTGATACTAATTTTGGGGGGTAGCTTGGGATGGTCACATAACTTCTCTCTGCAAGAGTTTACCATTGGTACAATGGTGATTACGTCATCATTTACCTCCTCACAAGAGTGTTTTTGAGGTATGATTCATATTTATAAAGCATGTTGAGATTTGTGGATGAAAAGCATTGTACATATACTGTATAAGATTTATTATTCTATTACAATTAATAGCTGATCAAAAATATTCATTCAATGGAATTTGATAAATGTAAATGTGCTTTGTGCAGACTGTTCATATAGCAAGTTTACTTGGGGATAAACACACTTACATTGGGCTGGCCTGGTAGTGTGGCAGGAGCAATTATGAATTTGATTTTAACTGGATCCTTTATTCCATGTAGTGGGAGCACCATATCTATGAAATGTGCATCACATAGGAACAGGGAGTGTTGTGCCTCCTGCATGTGGTTGTATAAGACACTGGGTTTTAGCTTTGGGAGCAAGGGATAGTTTTGCATTCATCCTCATAATGCAGCAGAGGAGATTCTGATGCAATGAGATCAGTTCCAGCACAATGGAAAGTATTCCTTTTCAAAAGGATTACACCCTTTCACGAAGGGGAGGGGAAGGAAATGGGGAAAAGTTGGAAATACATGGACTTTCATGGAGGTCTGGAGTTGAAAGTTCTACTCCTTGTGATATTGATTCCCTTAAGTCCTCTAATGTTCAGAAGATACTGTGAAAGATTAGCAGGGTTTCTATAGGGAAAACGGACAAATCCATGGGGAAGCTGATAGGTGGATGCAGGTGAGATGGTCATCCCTTCCAGTTCTAGTCCTGGAAAAGCAAAAGCAAAAGCAACATAATTTGAAATTATTAGAATCTCAAAATATTTCTTTCAAATATGGTTTAAAAATGAAGTAGGGTCCCCAGTTAAGCTCCCCATCACCTTTGCTTTCCTATTTCTAAAGACTTCTGATAAACATTCTGTTCTATTGTTCATGTTTGAGTTGTATTTTAGCTGCTAGTGCCTTTAGAAAGCAAGCTTTCAGAGGCAGAGACTCTGCTATTCAAATAGCATGTTTAGTGCTTTGAACAGTGCCAGATACACCATGTGGAGCGAGCTATATAAAAAATAGAATGGCTGGGAGCGAGAGGGAGACATTACTTCATCTGAAGCAGTTCTCCCATCTCCAGTTATGAAATGCGTATAGCACTTTCATGGATGTATACTCTGAACTCCTTATTTCATGATTTTGTGTTGCCCAAACATCACTTTGAGGATTTTCATCTGGTTCAGTATAATCTTTTATGAAGTGAACTGATTGATTATCTTTTGGAACAGAACCAGTTGATTGCCCATGAGTGAAACGACAGAAAATGAACTTCTGTCTTATTACTCAGTTCCTCCATAAACTTAATAGGAACAGTGTCACGAAGAAGAAAATTGCAAAAGGGAGAGTTATTTGTTTGGTTTTGTTTGGTTTACATACATGACATTGCAGAACTAGGACAATACATGCTGAAAGAGAGACATGATGGAACTAGGCAACTGTGACAAGTTAAACTGAGAGAGGCTGGAACATGAAAACAACAGGATAGAACTCAGGCTAGTACTATAAAAACTCAATATAGCAGTCGGTGGGAAAAGCTCCTTAAGAGACACTGCTGTCAGTGGAAGGCAGGATGAAATCAAAGCAAAATTTTCTGCAAAACAACCACCAAATTAGAAGAAAGTCATTATAGGGAGAAAGATGAATGGGGAAAAAATCATTTAATCCTTTTTGATTACTACAGTTATGGAAAGGACAAAGTAAGACCAATAGAAATAGGATATGATAATGCCTTTAAGATAATTTTTCACAGCTATATTTCGGGTTCCACATATAAAAATGGATGGTTTCATCATTTTGGTAAAGTACTTTTTTTGACTTTCTGACTTTTGTAAAGCTTGAGCATTTAGGTTTGTATTCAGTGGAGTTGTTTATGCATCTGCAGCTGTGTTTTAAAATATATCTGTAATATGGGCTATATATGATTTTGAACATTTGGAGCCAGATATAAACAGCACTAAGAAAAAAATATGAATATCAATGTTTTGTGAGTGCCCAGCCTGATCAAAAAATATCAAAAGCCGTTAGTATCAAGAGCCTATTAGTATTTATCTACCCCAGAGCTATGTTCCAGGATGGCCTAATGTAGTAGTATTGCTGATTCATGCTTGAGAAAAAGAAACCTTCTGTGAAGGGGCCAAGCACACTCTCTCCTCCTTAACTTGTGTCCATCTAAGGTCTGACTGGCCCTAGTGGCTGCTTGGGAAGAAGTTGCCTACAGCCACCAGGGCAGGATTCCCATAATGCACACCACAGAAGGGATTCTGGAGTGAGGTTCAGCTGTTCTTTAGAGCTCTTGGGCAACAGAAAACAAAGAAAGTCACACTTTCATTAGAGACGTAGCTTAGGCTGACACACCAGTTTTTTCAAACTTGGGTGCCTAAAATTGGGCACATAAATGCATATTTACATATCAAAATGAGGCCTGTTTTTCAGAGATGTTGAGGAGCTTCAGCTCCTGTTGAAGTTTGTGGGAGCAGCAGTCAGGATCTTATTTAGCTAGTTGGGTGCCCAAACCTCAGTGCCTCAAATTAATCTCTTAAATCTGTACTTAATTTTCTCAATAAACTTAATCTCATTTTCAAAGATGCTGGGCACCTGCAAATTCCATTTGACTTTGCAAATCCCATTTAACTTTGGGATTTGTGGGTACTCAGTACAAATGAACATTAGTGCCCTTTTATTTATGTTCCTAAATAGGGATTTAGGATCATAACTTTAGACACCCATGTTTGAAAATATTAGTCAGAACTTTCCCCCTAAAAAGTGTTTGAACAAGAAAGTTACAAACACACTGGAGTTGGAATATATATGTAAGCTGAAAAACATGATGATGTTTTTTCTGAAGAGCCACTGCTGAAGTTTTGAGTAAATGAGTCTGGGCCTTTCTGCTGTCCCATCTCTGTTCACAGCTGTATTCTGTAGGAACTGTGTGTACCATGGTGTAAATTAAGTGCCAGATGTTTGGAATTTATTAAACCAGTGTCTGTGTCCACTTTATTTCTCTCCTAAAAGAGATACAACCCACTTTTTGAGTCCTAAATCTTAATGATTACACAGAAGTTGTGGCATTATTTTGGATTCTGAAAGTAGATCTTTGCAGTCTCAGTTCAGAGACCCTCTAATTTAGTGGATCAAAGCCCCTTCTGTTGACCTGCCTCTCCTGGCTCAAATCACATGGTTGGGACTTGTTAAACTAATACTTTAGGGAGCAACATCAGAGTCTCTCTTCCAAAGTAACTTACGGTAGAGTAGTAGGAAATGTTACGCACACAATAGGATTTCTATATTGTTTATTATTTTGTTGCTATAATTGAAAATGGCTATCCAAGGGGTGGTTGGTGGACCAGAATCTGTTTTGCCTCACAGCCATATTGCAGTGACGCTTCACACCACTGATATGGTCCATGCTGTAGTAGGTAGAAACTAGTCCTAGATATCTGTGCCAAACTTTGATCTTAACACTGTGCTGTAAGCCATTTTCTTGCCTCCAAGGAAGGGGAGTAATTTTTCTCAGAATGAAATTTTATGTGATGTAATAAACCACCTTTTCCTATCTGAACTTCTGGCCTCAAAGATTAGGGTAAGGAGAGAGGGAATAAAGGATTGGTTTTGTTGTGTGCTAATCTTCATGCCATTGGTTTAGAGTGGAGATGGTAGAAATTATATTAGTCAACTTTAATTCCACTGGGACTTTGTGTGTTAGGAATGTATTTACATCCATGCTTTTTACATACCTTTACTTAGATATCTGACCAATGGGGGGAAAAAAAAGCCAGATATCCTGGGCTTTAGATGTTTTTGACAAAAATCAAAGTATAGTTACATAAAAGATAAAGCCAGCAGCTTCCCTCCACCCCAAAAGCAGAGTGTAACCAAATAGGGATGACATCAAATCCAAATTGTGCACCTCATTACTAACAAATGCCAGCCTCTATTATACTGGGATGAAGAGGGCAGTGTGCACTGAAAATCAACCGAGTAAGTCCTGGGACACAAGAAAGAGGGCTTTGGAAAAGAGAGAGACCTAAGTTTGGAATATTGAAAGAGATCTAGCTCTGGAGGCCCTGAGAGATTCAGCCAGCGCCTGCAACTCAGAGATTGATTATATATAGTAGTTTGTATTTTTTGCAATGTAGTAGAAGTAAATTAAGCTAACTATTTAAAATATTATAGTTTTTGAGAATTTGGAAACTTTAAGATTCTTGCAAGGAAGCCCTTGATTCTTATACATAAAAGCGCCTTTACACCAGTCTGATGACGTAAAGGGTCTTAAAGTGGATGTGAATTACATTTGTTACAATCATAATTACTCCTACTTGAGACTCTCTTATTTTGCCAGAATGGTGAAAAAGAGGCCTAGAGTGAAAGAATGAGGACCTCATTTCTAAGAAACATCCAGCCAAATTTCTCACACATGAGAAGCTTTTTTAAGCCGTTGAACTTTTGGATACTTATCAGAAGTTAAGCTGAACTCTGATCCTTTTGAGAGTCGCTCATCACTACTTCAGGTTTTTACTTTGCTGGTACTAAGGGACATATACAAACTAGTGATCTATCGTATGTGGCAGATTATATTTTCCTCCTGAGTTCTCAAGGACTCTTTCTCTGAAATATTTGCCTGCTGGAGCTGAAGTTATTTTATAATTGTGCTCATTGTTTCTGATCATTTAAAGCAATTCTGCCATCAGTTTCTGATAACAAATATGCTGAAGATATATAATCATAAAAAATATTTTTTAAAAACAAACAGAACTGTGGTAAGTGTTTTGACAGCATAGTTAGCTTTTTAATCACTACCTCTGTAATGTGTATTGTATCTAGCATACTTCCTACCCTGTATTTTTCCCTGCCTTTTCCTCTGTTTGTTCAAAATATGCTTTTACAAAATTCATAACGATGTACATACACTGCTGATAAATGTCAACCCCAGTAGAGTCCTGCCCCAGAAGAATACAGTATTTACTATTTCACCCACACTCCTACTCCTCAGACAAATGTCCAAGCAAATAGATTAACCTTTCATCAAGATTAGCAAATGCAGGTACCATGGGAAAGGAGTTCTAGAGCAAAGAATTCTCCAAGAGAAGCTCTTCTATTTTTAATGGCTGAATGCTTAAGACATGATTGTCAATAAAACCAGTCTAGTTGATCTCTGCTTTTGTGACAGTACATAAGAAAGACAGGCTTCTCTTGGATAGCCAGGAGACAAAACATACATAGGGAAGCCATACCTTTCAGTTGCAACCTAAATTGGTTAGGAAGCAAATATATCCTTCCAAGAAGAGTCGTAATATCCTCTGTGAACAGAAAACACAGCTAACTTGTTAGGTAATTGGGTTGCCAATAAATCTCTTTGGAATTATGCTCCCCAATCTCTTGAACTCATTACTGAATCAGACTACACAATTTTTATTGCCTTGTGGTCTGGAAGATTTCTTACTAACTTGTTTTTCTCACCCCCACATTGGAACATATACTGGCAAAGAACGAAAATGCTTCAGAATTTTCAGAAAGAGAAACCCTTTCAGTTTCTTGTTTCATTTTTTTCCCCAGATGACGAAAGTATTGATTAATATTATTTTTCCTCCTTCCCATTCTGACTGTTACTATAGTGGCATTTGCCTTTCTATGAATGGTCAGATAGTTTCAGGATATATGTCCTGGATACTGTGTTGTGCCTCTAAATCCCAGATGACACACTGTGACCTAATGCACGCCTGTATTCACATCCTGCATACTATTGTAATAGTCTTTGTCCAAAATATGCCTTGTGAGGTATCATTTGAAAACTAATAATTCACTAATCAATAATATATGGTAAAATGTGTAGCAACATTATATGTAAAATTATGAACATAAACTGAAATTATGACTGAAATGTGTTTGCCAATCAAATTTTACACCTGGCCAGAGGCATTAGCTTGTCCTTTGTCTTTGAGGAATAGGTTTAACCCCTCCCCAGATTTGTCTGGTAATCACTTGTCAAGTGGCCATTCTTTGGCAACAGAAGGGAGCAGGAACAGAAAAAACTGCTTTTTAACAAACCAACAACATGGAATCTCTCTCACCACAAGACTCCATATGTCCGTCCTCACAATGGGAAGGAATTTTATCTAGGATAACCTTCAAGAAAATGCATTTTAAAGGGTGACTGGACTAGGAGGGGGAGGGATAGCTCAGTGGTTTGCACATTGGCCTGCTAAACCCACAGTTATGAGCTCAATCCTTGAGGGGACAGTTTGGGGCAAAAATCTGTCTGAGGATTGGTCTTGCTTTGAGCAGCAGATTGGACTAGATGACCTCCTGAGGTCCCTTCCAACCCTGATGTTCTATGAATGTAGGGTCAAAACCAACACAAGTATTCTCTCTGTCTCGCTCTCTTTCAACAAATAAACCAGCTTTTGGATTTTCGGAGGCATTCGACATGAGAATTTGGTGACCCCTGTTGCTGGAAACATGTGGTAAAGATTTTACCTCGAACCAAGTCTGGTTGTTAAATTTTAGTTACTAGAAAGAGTTTTATCTTTACTTTTGTCACCATTTCTTTAATACCTGTTGTACATATACTCACTTAAAATGTAGCTCTTTGTCGTTAAATAAACTTGTTTTATTTTTTAATCAATACTAATCCAATGTTATGTTTAAACTGAATTGTTTGGGTAACTTCAGTTAAAGTAGCAAACTATTGCATGTTGACCCGGTATAGGGGCAATGAACCTATAATATCTGAACAGTCTAGGAGAGGGCTAAACAGTGCAGAACACATGTTTTGGGGGAAAATCCAGGACTGGAACTGTGTTGGGGTCACCCTGCAAGTGGTAACCAAGGCTGGTGGAAGCTAGAGTGTTGACTGGAGTGTTGCTGACAGGCTGAAGTGATACACAGAAACTTAGGGTATGACCTGCATGCTGTTTGGCTGTTTGTGAGGGGGCCGATGTTGGGAGCTACAGCAGCAAAGCATTGTGAGGCACCAAAAGTTGCGGAACATTTGGTGACACAAGTTCTCATTGGTCTAGATTGCACTCCAGAATGTGATACAAACACACACACACTGGTGCATTCCAAAATGATTATATTTATGACTGTGTTTTATTAGCAAGTCCTCTACTGAACAGAGTCCACAGAGAGTCTGAGAGGCTAGTAGCATGACAGGTAGTAGAGGAATCTAAGTCTTGGTCAGATTTTGCTCCTCTTGCTGAAATGTGTTATAACTGAACAGTTGTCAGTGAATAAAAAGCAAATCCTTAATAATTGATTTTTCTGGTGTACTATATGGAAATGCTGATGGTCATAAAATATGGCAGTGGTACCGTTACAGCAGCCATTTGTCACAAAATCGTTATTGAAATGTACGATCCATGCTAAAACTAAAAGAAATTTAAGGGCAGCAAGATTCTGTAGTAGCT
This sequence comes from Chelonoidis abingdonii, assembly GCF_003597395.2. NCBI lineage: Eukaryota > Metazoa > Chordata > Testudines > Testudinidae > Chelonoidis > Chelonoidis abingdonii. Next base: position 102,399,643 of record NC_133771.1, read on the forward strand.
GTTGTGTCACAGGTGATGTGTGTGTGTGCGGGGGAGGGAGGGGATAGGGTGTGTGGGGGTATATGTACAGCCCCTCCCCAGATTTCTACTTGGCCTGATGTAGGGGAGGGAGAGGAGCTCTGTCCTTCTCCCACTGCACCTGCCCCCCGGCAGCTCGGCTCCTGTCCTCAGCAGGTAGGCCCGGGCAGGGAGCAGAAGGGGTGGGAGCAGCCGCTTCTCATGCTTGCCATTCTGGCTTGCTGCTGTATGCAGTGTGGCAGCTGGCTGCCAGAGCCCGGATGGGGAGGCAGTGCCTTCTGCCCCCCAGCTCAGGCGCAGCTGCCGGGGACACGGGCTGAGTGAGCTGGAGCCCTCCCCCTGGCAGATTTCCAGCTCTCTTGGCTCCTGTCCCTGGCAGCCAGGCCCAGGTGGAGAGTGGAGCACTGCCTCCACAGCCAGGCTCTCTCTGTCAGGCAGCTGCTGTGCTGTGCAGAGCAATGACATAGAGCAGACAGCTTCAGCTGGTTTGACAAGTGGCTCCCTCCCACTCCCCACCTGGGCCTAGCTGCCAGGGAGAATGGCTGAACATGTAGGGGGAGAGGGAGGCTCCCCATTTTCCACAGGTAACTCTGGCGGGGTAGGGAGAGCACGGTGGCCCCAGGCTGGGCACAGGGTGGTGGGTGTCACTGGGCAGAGAAGACACGTGGAGCAGTCATGTGTCTTCCCCTTTAGATTGTCCCCCCCACCCTCCGGTATCAGGAAGCACGAGTCCTCTATATGTGGTGTTATGAAAGCCCATGATGATAAAAGCAGGATGATATCAGCAGACCTAGTAGGAGATTGGTTATTGATTGATTAAGTTACTTTTGGTGGTATATTGGCTTTATGGTCATATGGCCCAATTCTGCAATGAGCACCCTAATGGGAGTTCAGGATGCTAAACAACTTGCTGTAGGCATTCATCAGCTTGCAGGATTGGGTCAATAGTAATAAACTGACCTACTGACATTTGCTTTATTTCCTGCCCTTTTTTGTATTAGCTGATTTTGGACTGTAAATATTATTTTAAATATTTAATAAGATACTACTATCCCTGACAATATGGGTTACATGCCAGGACATCGCCTAGGCCAGACCATTGCATTTGAAAAGATGACTTGCCAGCAGCCTCAACCCAGCAGTGTTCTAGAACCACTCCAAGGTAATAATGGTGTGGTGATAATAAAGTAAACATTTTGGCAGAACCTGAGGTTGTTGAAAGGCACCCAAGGTTTATTGATTCAAGATGAGGAATGTGTATGTGCGCCTTTTTCCTTTAAAGATGGCAGAATTCATTTGTTGCTGGCAATTATACTCTCTGTTTCTGCTCAGTTAAATCCATGTGCAGCAGTGTGCTGCAGAAGTGCTTGGGGAGTCACTTTTCAGTGATTCAGTTTAAACAAAAAGAAAAGACAGTCATTAACATATGCCTCTTGCTCTTTGAAATTCTAAGTCACTGAACATACTTAATGAGGAGGATATTTATTGTTTCTCTTCTAAACACCAAATAGTAGAGGTTTGGTCTTTCCTTACATAAAGTGTACAGTTTTATTGCCAAGGAACAGCTTTTGCTTGACTCTTGATCTTGAAATATTACAGTTTCCTAGGGAAATTCTTTTTATATGGATGACATAATTTCACTTAATACTTTTTCATCTGAGAGTCCATTCTTTATGGTCCTTCACCCCCCAACCTCATCCATGCTATCTTGTGCTTATATTTAAAGTAGTCCTCAAAGTACTTTGAAAATATTTGGTTCAGTTAAGCACCCAAAAATTCAGATGCTTAGCAGAATGTGCATAAATTTCTCTGAACTGCAAATCTCATAACCTTTTTCGTGTGAAATTTCTAATGCTCCCTGGCATGAGCCAGGTTGGAAACACTGCCATAACTGTCTTTTACAGTATTTCCACTTCCAATCCCAGGTGAAGCAAAGAAGAGCAGAGATGAGGAGCCATTAAAGAAAACAAAGAGCTATATAATTTAACTTTAACAAAACTTTTTCTGGTCTTATGAAAATCTGCAGTTTTGGTTTGAGATTTGTTTTAAGGTTTGTGTCAGTTCAGTAGTACTTCTTTTATTATTCAGTTTATCCATTCATATTATTATTATTTATGTGTCTACATAAATAATTTCAAGTGTCTAAATGACATAGGAGTTTAAATCCTGTTTTCAGAAGTGTCTTAGGCACATAGGAACCTAAGTTGCATGGAAAGTCAATGAGACGCAGGCTCTTAAATGCCTAAGTTACTTTTGAGAATGGGACACACACTCCTAAGTCACTTAGACCCCTTTGCAAATGTTATCCCTAAGTTAAAATGAGTCTTTTGAATTTAGTGTTTTAAGAGTACCCGTCCCCTCCCAATCTGTTTGAAAACAGTTGGATTTTCACTAGAACAGTCTAAGCACATGCTCACTAAGATTTCAGTAGAAACATATAAAGATTTTAAATGTCAATGATATTAAAGTTGCTTTCTGCTCAGTGGTACAGAAGTTTCACAGACATGTGTTGTATCCTTCTTTCCAAAGTGGGTAACAGATGGGTGTCACCTCAGATTAAAAATAAGCATTTGTTTATATACTATTCATGTAATTTTTTTCCACTGAATAGAAAAGTATAGAAATCATAAAAATGAATAAAATCTTTAGACTTCACATTCATAAAACTATTTAATGTTGTGTGAACTTGCTGTCACTTGTACATAAAGCAAATCCTAAACAATTTCAGTGAGAAAATTAGGCTTTGGGTAAGATAGCTTAGCGCATGTTGTACCTTCATCTGACCAAAATAGTTTTGTTTGTTTCGATATTAATATTAAGGTTCCTGTGGTGGAAATAAAGCATATATTAAAGTGGGGGATATTATTGATGGTGTTTTGAGTCATTATTGGAATCTCAATGATCTTTCATTGTTGTAGGGTTGGCTCTGTAATCAATGCTGAGATTGAGAGTGACATTGTAAATAACTGGAACTCCTGATCAGTGTATTCCAGAAGGTTTCAAATGGCACCTGTAGAATTGCTGCCATCACTGCCAACAACTCAAGCATTCAGACAGCTCACTTTGGTATGAAGTAGGTGAGAGGAGCCCCAGTGGAATTTCCATTAAAGTACATGAAAACTCTCATTGTCTTTAATGGGAGCTGGATTGGCCCCAAAATTAACATCCCTTATTCCCACTATATCCCACCATGAGTGCAGTTCTGGCTTGCAAAGAAAAAAAAAAAGCATCCCAGCCTGTCTTTCTTGAAAGTAATAAGAATATAAGAACGGCCATACTGGGTCAGACCAAAGGTCCATCTAGCCCAGTATCCTGTCTTCCGACAGTGGCCAATGGCAGGGAATGAACAGAACAGTAATCATCAAGTGATCCATCCCCTGTCACCCATTCCCAGCTTCCGACAAACAGAAGCTAGGGACACCATCCCTGCCTATCCTAGCTATTAGCCATTGATGGACCTATCCTTCATGAATTTATCTAGTTCTTTTTTGAACCCTGTTATAGTCTTGGCCTATTGCACAACATTATCTGGCAAGGAGTTCCATAGGTTGACTGCGCTGTGTGAAAAAAATACTTCCTTTTGTTTGTTCTGTCCATGGAAAGAAATGTAGAGCCATAGGAAATGAAGAAATGTAAGTTGCTTTCTCCCACTGTCATACAGGGGAAGTGACTGGGAAAGACTAACTTTGATCCTAAACTCTGGTGTGGTAAAGGCTAAAGACAAGAACCAGTAAAAGTTGTCCAGAGACAGCAACTAATCCTTAATAGGCCTTGACAACTAAGCAGTAAGTTCAGAAAGTAGAGAGAATCACAAAGAACTGAGGCTGCTAGAAACTATGTTGGCACTTATGCTCCTCACTCAGCTGAATGTGTCTCTAAGTATTCAGCAGCTGGGCAGATTGGGAGTCAGGTCCAGTTTTGCAGTGCTCTGGTTTTTAACAGAGTGTTTTTTGTTTTGTTTTTAGTAAACTTCCCCTTTAAATGTTACAATAAAGAGATGAATTCTATTGCTCTGCTGCTTAGAGCATTATCAAAATGTGAGAGCTGTTATGTTAGTAAAGTATCTAGTTTTCTTAAGAAGAACATGTTTTTTAGAGGCTCTGTCGTCACTCTGATGGTTAAAGGTGGTGGTAGAGGAGAAAGCTGGAAATGGAAGAAAAAGCATTTTTATATTCTTATTTAGGGTACGTTTCTCAAATGATACATTTGATTGTATTGATTAACAGAATTGAAGTGTCCACGTGAGTGAATATTATTGTTTCATGAGGAAGATAAATACAGTTTCTAATTGGGAAATGGATAGATTTACAGATATTTAGATTTTTGGGGTTCACTATGTCAAAGCTTTTCCCACATTTGCCCCCAAAATCTGTTCACTGGCACCTTATTTTCTGTGACACTCTCTTCATGATATTTTAACGGGACAACCTTCATCAGTTGTAACTCGTGAAGTCTGTCACATTATGGAGAAACTACCTTGGAATCAAGCATACCCTGCTTTAAGCCCAAGCTCCCCATCTGGTAGGAGCATTTCAGCTGGCAGCAACTCAGATGAGCAGGAGAGAGATACTGTCATTAGAAGGCAAACTACAGCATGGTAGGGAGCTGTTCGGTTCTCTAAATTGATATTAGTTGACTCCTACTAAGCATCTTTTTTCTCCATGCTGGCATTTTCAATTATAGCTTCTCTGACTGTGAGAGCAGAATGTTTGAAAGTGATGTGACTGTCTCTCTCATGACAAAATGTTAGCAAGAAATTTACATGGCAGCTTGAAGAATTTTGAGAGAAATGCTATTCTTAAATGAGTTTCTTTTCCACATCTGAATTGGGCTTTATAGTTTTAAAAGTTGCTGACATGAAGAAAGCTGCTAATTTTTTTAAAATATCCACTACTTTAAAAATTCTGATGTGAAAGATTCCTATCTTCTGTCAGAAATGAAAGAGGCACATGATTTAAACTCTTGTAATGGTCTCTGACCACACGCCGTAACCGACAAATGACTGCCTACATGGAGTATAGGGAACTGAGTGCATGATGGCTGTCTTCAAAAGCATGAGCTGCGACACCAAGTACTAATCAAAAACCAGCTTCATAGCTATCAATAGTAGTTGGGCATAGTATTTCTTTCAGATGTAAAAGCCATTAGAAAGCAAGACTATTACAAAATGACAAACACTGCAGATCTAATATTTCATCCAGCGGAGAGATGTGTTGTTCTGCATACAAAGAAAGCAGTATACACCGTTAATGATGATTTTAAAATATGGATAGGAAACTGTGTAGTACAGGAATTGACATTGTATTAATTTCATTTGGATGGTGATCATATTTGGATTTCCTGATGCACGGGTGATGTTCGGCACAAAAATCTGACTATTAGAATACTATTGTTCATCTGAGGACTCCTTACTCTCTCACCCCAGCTACATCCTTCTGCAGCTGGCTCTGAGATCCTCTCTTACTAATATATGCTTTCAATATTACTCATCACCAAAGTATCATCTGGGCTTGGACTAGTCCCTCATTTTTAACCAGGATGAGGTGTCTACTCTTCCCATGTCCTCAGAAGTACAGGTCCTCTGCAAGGCATTCTGCAACAGTGAGAACAGGAAATGTTCTTGCTGCTTCTATCAGCCCTGATTCACTGGCTCCAGGCTGAGTTGCTTCATGAGCTTATGTGTGTTGCTGCTAGCCCAGGGGTGGGCAAACTTTTTGGCTTGAGGGCCATATTGGCATTCTGAAACTCTACGGAAGGCCGGGTAGGGAAGGCTATGCCTCCCCAAACAGCCTGACCCCTGCCCGCTATCTGCTCCCTCCCACTTCCCACCCCCTGACTGCCTCCCTCAGAACTCCCAACCCATCCAACACCCCCTGCTCCCTGTCCCCTAACCACATCTCCCGGGACCCCCCTCCCCTGCTCCCTGTCCCCTGACTACTCCAACCCCTATCCACACCACACCCCAACCCCCTGACAGCCCCCCCGGGACTCCCACCCCCTTTCCAACTGCCCTCTACTCCTGGTCCCCTGACCACCTCCTCTCGGAACCCCTGCCCCTAACTGCCCCAGGATCCTACCCCATTATCCAACCCCCCCTTCTCCCTGTCCCCTGACTGCCCTCCTGACCCCATCCACATCCCCGCTTCCTGACAGGCCCCCTGGGATTCCCACTCCCAATCCTCCCTGTTCCCCATCCCCTGACTGCCCCCCCAGAACCTCCGCCCCATCCAACCACCCCTTCCTCCCTGACTGCCCCCCAGGAACCCCTGCCCCCTTACCCAACCTCCTCCCTCCTGCCCCCTTACCAGCAGCAGGAGCTTGCAGCTGCGACACCTGGCCAGAACCAGCTGCGCTCCTCACGCTGCCTAGCAGAAGCAGCAGAGCACAGTGCGGCCCATGCGGCAGCATGGCTGCGGTGGAGGGGGGACAGTGAGGGAGGGGCCAGGGCCAGGCAGGACAGTCCCGTGAGCCGTAGTTTGCCCATGTCTGTGCTAGAGAAATCCCAAGTTTTCAGATATGGGCAACTTAAATACTGAAACATCCCTTTGTCCTGGTTCATTATCCACCACTGCATCCAGCATTAGTATATGTTTCGTGTAAAATGATCAGCAGTAAAACAGTTAACAATGTTGACATCCCATTTATTATCATTGCATTCCAGAGTTAATGCATTATTGAGATGAATGGATAGTTCATACCTATCGGAGTTGTTTTAGGTTGCCTGTTTGTAAATTCAGGAAGATGAACTGACTATAAACAATGCTAGTGTTAAGTTTAGGAGGATATTTTTGCAACCATAAGGATTAAAAATTAATTAGATATGGAAAAAAAACTCTTAGATTTATCAACACAATTTGTTGAATGAGGTTAATTATGTTCATACATCTTATGCGTCTAAATAAGAATATAAACCTTTGTCCAAATTGTGAATGCCACATGTATGTTACAGTTTACCTGATTGATGTATAGAAGAAAAATCAGAGAGAGCTATAACAAGAAAGAAACAAGTAAAGAAACGTTTTGCCCCAGATTGTTGGTATAACTCTGAGACATTAGCCCTGTTTTTCGGAATTAGGTTCTGAGATGTTGGGCAATATTCTATATAATTGGTCATTATAATTGGTATTTATTTTGTGATGCTATTCTGAACTACAAAAAAATGCTATTAGCTGATGGATTTATTTTTGAAATAGGTGAGCTGGTGGGAGTAACACACAAAGAAATTCCTGCTTCATTGACTAACCTTATGCAGACTAATGATTCACTTCAGCACAATCTGAATAATATTAGTGTAGCAAATTATCCTGGACAGTAGGATACACTTTCCTATATCTTCTGAGCCATTCTTGAGAAGACTGTGCTATAACATATGGAAGTGTATTTTTCAATGTGTGTTTTGAAGACTTTGCTGCTGAGATAATTAGCAATGAAAATAAGACCCAAGAGTTATTTTGTATGTCATCATGAGGCCCATTCTGTCTATAATTTGGGAAAGACTCAGAGGGCTATTTAGAGTATTCCCCTACTAATTATGTTATAGTCACATGAATGAAGTAACTGGAAACAGTTCCATCTGTACAGTGGCTGCTGTGCTAATTGGCTGCTATATGCCACTAGGCAGTTTGGTACTGCTCTGCTCTTTTTTCACATTCAGATTGGCAAATGTTGATTACCAGGTTGTATTCCATCGGACTTGTGTAAAAAGAGAGAAGCTCTAAGATTGAACTATTGTGATATTATTTACACATATCAGCCTACTGATCCAATCAATCAGAAAGATGTATTCCATGAAATACCCTATGGGAACAAGCTCAGAGTGAACATTTAGCTAAGAATTTTGACTCCAGCTAATAGAACTGGTTCACTTTTTGTGTCATTGTGAAATAAACATGATGACAATGTGACATAAGCGGAGTAAAGCTCAAAGATACTTTAGTTTTTATCTGTATTAGAGCACGCAGTCACTGAGTTCCAGTTGGTTGTATTGTGCTAACTGAAGCACCATTGACAAGTCTGTCCACCCTAAGGTAAAGTTGCACTCACACCAGGAGTGCCTTACACTAATTCAGGTGGGATGGCTGTCGTGTTTGACAAAGATGACAGCTACCTGAACTAGAAAACCTCCTTTATCCACTAGCTGAGAGTTCTCTCTGTTACCCATCTTGCCACACCCCACCAGTGCCCTACGGTACCCCCCTCAATATCTTCCCCAGTCCTGGTCTCTTGCTATGCCCCCCACATTATCCACTGAAAATTCCCTGGCTGTGTGTTTATGGGTACTGTTCAATCATGCTGTATGTGTGTGTGTGTGTGTATTTTCAGATGGCATTAATCAATGGAGTTTATTGACTTACACCAGCTGAGGTATCTGACACTGAACGTTTACATTTTAATGGTGCATATTGTAGCATTACCAGCCTGCCCAAAAGAAATTGTTTCTCCCTGATCTCCTACTGGCGTGTACTTCCACAACTCTCCCAATGCATGTCTATGTCTAAATGGGACCATTTAGTCCACACTCTTTTGTGGGGTTAAAGAAAAGCAGGAATAAATTCATTTAATTCCCAAATTAGGCTTTCCTATTCTATTGCATGGCCCAGCCTGAAGGAATAATCTTGTTTTATTACAAAGACACCCTCATTCGGGTCAGCTGATGAATGGAGACATGAACTAGAAAAATGGAATGTGTTTCATAAGTCCATGGAATGTAAATAATTTGGCATCATTTCAAAAGCTACTTTTGGAATTCTCAAATCAAAGGCAAGACAGAGACAATGCTCTGGGTCAGCTGAAAACTCTAACTAATGTGTGTTTAAAAATGAATCTTTATGTACTACACTAAAGTGTTCTCTTAAGTTAAGAAAAAAATTCCATGAGCTGCAGCATGTCAACTGTTTGTTTTTCTTTCCCTTTATATTTTCTTTCAAACTTTATTGTACTTTTCTTAACACAAACAAAACCAAAAGATATGTAATCAACTGATAACTCATCCATAATGTGCAATATCTCAATGGAATATAAGAGAAAGGAATTAGGATAAGTCTTCTGCAGCATACACAGGACACTTACTGAAGTATGATTCCAATCTGAAGAATGATTATAAAAATGGCACCTTCATACTCAACAAGTTTACTTCCTTTAGTTGTAAAAGCAGCCTTTTACTTCCCTTTATTCCTGTTAACCCTGCAGTGCCCAACACAACTGAGAGTGTTAAGTGAACACTGGCAGCAGTTTTTGCAGCAATGAGAACATCTATTTGAGGAATGATGATATTGGAGAGTGAGGGTATTCAGCACTAGAAAATACTCCTAGTCTATCTCTGTTTTTCAGTGAATACTGTAGGGTTGTCAGACCAAACAATACACATCTCATTTGCTATCATGTATTTCAGTGAGATTGCACAGATTTCAGCAGTTCTGCTGTTGTCCTAATATCTGAGCTTCGAGTATAAACTCAAATACTAAAGCATTTGTTAGGAATACTTCACATTGAGATCTCTGGACTGGATGTTTTGAGCCAAAAAAGTTTACATGGCTGGACTAGATAAGACATATTAGTGTAATATGAAATTATTTAGTTCAATGGAGCCATTGCCCATGCAAAAAAAAAGTCCAAAATAACTTTATGAACAAATATATCAGAAATGGTCTCCTAGACAATGCAGTTTTTTCTTAACAATTACAATATGATGTTTGAAAAAAAAATTATTGAGCACTCCAATTAGATTGTTTCTTTCCCAACAACATAATTTTGTGAGGGGAGAAAATAAAGTTTAGCTATTTTAAAACCATCTTACACCGTTTACAGTAAATGACATATGTTAGTGTGATCTGATGTGGCTGTAATTTATGGCTGCAATCCAATCTGTCAGTAAGTGGGAACAATGAAGAGAGTGAGGGGCATGTATGAAATAGGAGGAGAGTGATTGAACGAGAGCAATGAATAGTGCGATTAGTCTTTCCTAGCTCAGGGGTTTATTGGTTTATATGCTGATACACATCCACCAAGAATAGTGTTCATAACCAAGTTCTAGTGCCATGAGTGGACACAGTAATACTCACCATCTAAGGCAACCCTCAACAAATCCACTCCCATACACATGTCTTTCAAGTTGAAAAAGTAGATGGCAAGTGCTGTGACAGTATGGTGCTTGAAATTACTGCAGGAGTTTCTTCTTAAGAAGGCAGAGAACAGGGAGCTACTCTTGCCTGCCCCTAATTTCATCCCAAAGCTCTGCAAGCATTGTTAATACCTGGGCTTCACAGAGGGCAGAATTCACCTCTTGAAACTGCACTGTAGATCTTAACTATTTTGTTCTTGGTATGTGCCTGGAGGGCAGAATGATGGAGTTGAGGTGTAGATCTGATAATTTTTTGTCATATATGTTCTTCAGAGTTACTCTCCCAAATCCAACGTTGAAGCCATTAAGCCAGAAATTAGCGCAATATTCTCCCTCTGGCCTCCTTCTGTATGTGCTCACGGCATTACCTTATAGAAAGATGACTCTAACTATTAATTCACTGTACATTCATCACTTCTAACAGGGACTTATGCTGTCACTCCTTTGCTTCATTGTTAGCACTCTGGTATCTGTATGTTATTAGGGGAAATGATGTTGCATCATTAGCAAATGTCGTTCTGGAGCTACAAATGTAACTATTGTTTGTGGCTCAAATTCCAGCAACCAGAATAACAGAAAAAAACCTTGATAAATCAACTGGAAAGACAGATGAAGCAGACAATAATAAGTGTTGATTACATGCTATTATTCTGTTTATAGTGAGATTTCATAAGAACATAAGAATGGCCATACTGGGTCAGACCAAAGGTACATCCAGCCCAGTATCCTGTCTACTGACAGTGGCCAGTGCCAGGTGCCCAGAGGGAGTGAACCTAATCAAGTGATCTCTCTCCTGCCATCTATCACCACCCTCTGACAAACAAAGGCTAGGGACACCATTCCTTACCCATGCTGGCTAAAAGCCATTAATGGACTTAACCTCCATGAATTTATCCTGTTCTCTTTTAAACTCTGTTACAGTCCTAGCCTTCACAACCTTCTCAGGCAAGTAGTTCCACAAGTGTATCATGTATCTCTATCCTATAAGGCTTATTTATGGCAGCTGAATGGAAGCCATGTGATGTGGCCAAGAATGTCTTATGGAGAGATTTCGTATGACATGATTACCCACTAGTGTCTTAACCGCAGAGTTTCACATAAGAGAGAGAATCATAATCGAGTTTAGGAAATGGGTAACTGTTACAAAAGGGGTGTGTGTGTATGTATGCACAAATGCATGCGTATATGCACATATTGATATATAGTAAATTGTACACATGTAAATACCATATGCAAAGATAAAATTTTGAATATTTCAAATGAAACTGAAGGAGAAGTTTAGCAATTCTCTAGTGAGTTAGATTGACTCTGGAGGGTTATTTTTTTATTATACTTCAAAAAGTCTGGGCCGTCACAGTAGAACTTGTTTTCTTGCAGAAATTTTACTGGAGAAGGGATATAAAGGCATATTTTCATGGTCAAAGAGTTTCACTGCAAAGTGTTGCCTCCTTTCATTTTCAGGGAAAAATTCTCAAATGAGAATTGACTATATTTAGCTTTTTTACTTTGGCAGACAACAAATATGTAATACACATTTATGTATATTTTCAATTGGTTCTCCAGGTATTCCAGATTGCATATGTTATTGTGAAAGCAGCTAATGCCCCTCGACCTGGGAACTGGATTTTGGAGCGTTCACTGGATGGTGTTAACTATCAGCCATGGCAGTATTATGCTGTAACAGACACAGAATGCTTGACACGTTACAACATTCATCCGCGCAGAGGGCCTCCATCCTATGCAAAAGATGATGAAGTTATATGCACTTCATTTTACTCCAAGATCCAACCACTGGAGAATGGAGAGGTAAGATGGGAAATAAACTGCAGCAAACATGCCAACAGAAATATTCTTTTGCTTAATTGATAAGTATATGCCTTGTGAAGACAATGTTTTTGTATGGGCTTTCTATATGAAGGATGGGGCTCTTTTCCTTATATATGCATCAACAGAGGTTGCCATATACCCCATTAAACAGGGGGAAATGCACACTAATAAACACATGCAGTGTGAGTGAACTGTGTGGACCTTAATCTCTAGTACTTGCAGGCAACTCCTTTGTAGTTAGATAAGCAGCAATTCCAATAAGAAGCAAAGAAAGATACTGGGTGAAACTCCCATTGACTTCAAAGGGGTTATAATTTCACCCGCTGCATTTAAATGTACCACTTACAACTGTAAGCAGCTTTCCCCTTCCCTTTTCTTATTAAAGTGGCAAGAAATGAATATTTTTCACAGAATAAATTTTCATATTTATTAAACTTACTCACATCCTGATAATTCATAAAAATAAAATGACAGTTGAATATGGAATAGATTTTAGGCAACACATTTTGGTGTACATTAGTCACAGAGTGGGATATTTTTCTATTACTGTACTGCCTCTGATTGCTGAGTAATTCCTAACTATCATGCAAAATCTCTCTTTTTTTTTTTTAAACCAAAACTGCTTTTGAGTTTGTGGAGCGTCTGAACTTTCAGCTTTTCTTCTTTCATACTCCATGCCTATTTCACTTCAAATATGCAACTCACTACATGTCCCAGCTAGATTTTTTTTTAATGAATGGAATGGCATAGCTCCTAGTTATGGGTGACTTTATTGCATTTTTTTTTCAGTAATTTATATTTCAAGGCCCATGGATGCCTGACATGCTGCAGTCAGGAATGCTCTCTACAAACTTTTCACAATTCTGGACAATACTCAGAACATGCATGTTTCTGAGCTCTCAAAATGCTATCTGTCTAGAGACACAGTGGATTGAACTCGGAAGCTGAAGGTCTGCGCTGAAGAATTTGTGTATTTGTAAGCTTATGTTTGTGTGTGTAATTACCATGATTATCTGTGCAAATTGGACGCTGAAGCATGGAAAAGGCCATTTCCTAATGCAGTTGCAGAAATAATACATGTAAATGTAAGCATGGAAATGTACACAATTTCTTGCAAAGAAATTTTCAAAGGGATCTAAATCTGCCCTTCTAGCATGTGCAATCAGATGTGTAATCAGTTGCACACAAGATACAACTCAAGACAGACACGATTTGTGTTCACTTTTCATGTGAAGTAGAGTTTACACATGTGTGCACAGGTGTCATATTTCTAAAATATTTATGAGTAAATCCAGGGAGTGAATAGGGGATCTGAAACATCAATTTTACTAATATAGGCATTTCAGACAATTTAGTTTGATGAGAACATTTGTATAGTTAAACCTGATGCCACCAGAACCCTTTCAGCTTCTCAGTTGATATAAATTAATTCTCTTTCTTTAAGGGCATAATTCTCTTCTGAGACTTGCAGGCAAATCTTAATTCCAATCTTCTGCTGTCCCATGAATGAAACTGTTCAATCAGATCCATGCCTCCTTATGTTCTTAAAGTAGATTAAATTGCTTTCAGTGAACTATGGGCTCCTAAGTAACAAAGGGCCCCTTCAGTAAAGCACTTAAGTATGTACTTAACTCTGAGCACGTGCTTAAGTCTTATTGACTTCAATGGAATTTAGCCCATGGTTAAAGTTAATCACTTGCTTTAGTTCTTTGATGAACTGGGTTCCATGTGTTGTTAGATTGGGATGTTGCATCAAAGCTCATAAAGAACACATATCAGTGATTATGATGCTTAAACAGGGTTCTGATTTTAAGAAAAGGAGACTTGGTTTGAATAAGGGATGTATTCAGCATAATGTCCAGCTAAAGCAAATTCTTATCCAAAAACTCTAGACCTCTGGAGGCATAATAATAAAAACATTCCTCTGGAAACTTATCTCACACTTTTTAAGTATCTTTCCGTGATGCATATCTATATGGAAAGTCAACTATCTCCAGTGGAGAACATCCAGTGGAGTTTGCACAATCATTGGAAGAGTTTGAGTCCATGCAAATTAATAAACATAACCTATAGCCTACACAAAACTGTGACCATATGTGTAATCTCGATCTTATCTGTTTTATTTATTACAGACAGCACAATGAAATAAATGACAGCCACAGTCAGTTTTTTAATGTTCAGTCAAAATGCACATGAGGTGGGAGAAACAATAAAATAGAAATCCATACAGACTTCATAGTTAGCCATATCTTACATTGTGGAAGATTTGATTGGATCCTGGTCTTTCAGCAGAGCTAAATACGTGCATTACTTATTTCACTTTCCAGTATAGAACTGTGATCTATATACTAGTTACTGAAACCAAGATTTTCATGCATGACTAGTGATTGTATGTGTCTTCATATCTTGGGGTCCTGCTTGGGATACCTTGAAGGAGCCTGATTTTCAAACAGTGTGTTCTCATCATCAAACCTGACCACATGCAGGATGTGTATGGATCTGCAAGACACTGCCAAAGTCAGATATATGCTCTGGTATTACACATTTGTTCATAGCAACATTTGAAATTAAAACTGGGCAAATTAGAGGGGGGAAACTCCTGTGATGGAGCCCTTTTAGTGCACATAATCTACATATATTTTAGTCGATGAGTTTATTGATGATAATATTAATGGAAATGGCAATTGTAAGTAAATATTAGATATATTAATCAAAATGCAGATATGGAATTCATTAACATGGTATTTGCTCCAGAAACAAGTTTCTAAGATATATTCTCAGCCAGTCAGGGAATAGAAACAGTACCACATGACATGTCTCCAAGCCAGCCTAGCCAACACAGCTGAATTTCATATATCAGATTCTTTACAATCAGGTGCTTGTAAACAATCTACAGGGAAAGAATTATTTACAGAGATGATTCAGTGACTAATTTTTTTAACAAATAAATTTGAGAAAATCAAAACCTGCTCAAGAAAATTTGCTGGATTACTTGATCAGCTCTATTTGAATAGCACCCTGAAAAATGTTGACTTGATTAAATGCATCGATACCACTGAAACATTCAAACCCACCACACATTCTGAAGTATTGGGACTTATGGCTTATAGCAGGGGTCAGCAACCTTTCAGATGTGGTGTGCCAAGTCTTCATTTATTCACTGTAATGTAGGGTTTCGCGTGCCAGTAATACATGTTAACCTTTTTAGAAGGTCTCTTTCTATAAGTCTATAATATATGGCTAAACTATTGGCGTATGTAAAGTAAATAAGGTTTCAGAATGTTTAAGAAATTTCATTTAAAATTAAATTAAAACACAGAGCCCCCTGGATAGAGCCCTCTGGACAGGATCCAGGCAGTGTGATTGCCACTGAAAATCAGCTCGTGTGCTGCCTTCCAGCACCTGTGCCATAGGTTGCCTACCTCGGCTTATAGGAAAGGTAAAATGTTAGTCACACTCCACTGCAAAGACTGTGACATTTTGTTTTTGGTTATTGCATGTTTCTCAAGGACATCAATACATGAAAGGACCTGCAGTATGGTGAAAGCTTATTTTCAGTATGAAAACATATCTTCCAATATCTCAAATATTTTCAGATGAAGGTTTCTTTCACATATATATTAGTGGATGGCATGTTCTTTGTTTTTAGAAAGCAGGTTCCTTGATTTAATGTTATTTTGTTTGACATCAGTCGGGGGACATATGAGGAGGCTGTGACTGCCATGTTTTGGTTTGGGGAGAGGACCATAAGAATTGGACCATGTTTCTTTTGGTTTCATGACATTTCCATCTTTCCTGGCTGGGATTACTACTTTTGATTTCCTCAGATCATCATTAGTCTGAGAACTAAAAATTAATAGTTACCATAGTGATTTTTTGCTTCATTTCCCTGGCACAGAAGTCTATTATTTACATCTAATTTGTTCCTTTTTTACTGCAATGACATTCTTGTTTTTCTGGACTGTAACCAGTGCCTGGGCTTCTGTTTGATGCTATTAGGTAGATATTGGTCTATGGAACATTATCTTAGTACTACTTATTTTTCTGAGGACTGTATAGAGTTTTCATCTATTCTGATGTTTTAAACAGCATGTATAATGTCACATACTGTAAGTTTTATACTTAGGCACATGATGTTCCCCCATGTATCCTGTCAGTCTTTGCTCGATGCTCCTAAGTGCATCTGAAGAAGAATGGGAACTGAGGTGCTTCCGCCTCTCACTGTAACTCATTAAATGTTTTTTAGACATTTTCATCAAAAATGACCTTTTCTGCTGGGCTGCAGCTTGATTTGGGGTGGGGGCGAAATGGGGAAGTCATCTCTCTTCACCTCCACCTACAGAAACTTTCCCTCAGGCACGGACAGACGTTTCAAGCCTATTATAGGGAACAGGCAGAAAATTAGGGGAAAATAAATTGTTTTGCCATTTTCTACATAACCAATTGTCCCTGCAAGCAGAGCTTGCAACTCTAATCTAGTGAAAAAGGGCAGAGAGAGCCCTACTCGGGGTCTGTGCCAAAGCATTCAGGGTCACTAGTGAAGCAATGAGAGGGATAACTCATCATCCAGGAGGCTGCATGCTTCCTGATTGGGCTTTCAGCCGTTGGCAGCTCCTATAAAAGAGAAGATAGGATTTGAATTTAGATTCCTCCTTTGGCAGTGATGAAGGAATCTAAATCCAAATAGCCATTTGACTACCTGGTTCACTTTACCATGATCTCATACAAGAGATCTGAAAAACTGCTTTTCAGAAGATATGATTAATATTGATGCACAGCAATTATGTGAACTTGCAGGGAGGAGAAATATCTCTCCCTGTGTGAGTACAGTCTGTCTTCCTGAGTTATTTCTTCAAAGTATCAGTCTGCAGTAAGTTTAATAAAAATGGGAATAGCTGAGAGTACATATAAATTGCAAAAACTAGTTCAATTTATAGATTTAAAAGGCACACAGATTTGTATATGAGGAAGACAGGATCAGGGAATCAGAGCTGGGAATGATTCTGTTGTGAATGGAGAGTGGGCATGCCTTGGATTGGTGACATGGTCACTTAGCATGAATAGTGGGCCAAGCCACTGGGGGAAAGAAGATAGTCTGGATCCAGAGACCCTGCACAAGGAATAATTATTGTTCAGTCTCTTTTTAAAGACCCACCCATGCCCCACGCAGGGGGCATGAATTTTCAGACGTAATGGTCCCTGCTGAGGGGAAATCGGATTAATTCTGGAAAGCCACACAGCTGGCTCTTCCTGTACACGTTGCATTTACCACGTCTCCTCTTCATTAGACCCAGCGGCAGAAAGGCAACAAAGTTTAGGCCCCTGCCTATTATCCTGGACTGCTGTCACAAGTGGAGCCATTTTTACACCTGATCTGTTAGACATATGACCTTGACAGGTCAGCACTAAGCATGGAAGGCAGAGGAGTTGGTTTTCAAGCAGAGCCTAACTATGTGGTGCATAGTGGAAGAGAAATGTGCATAAAGCAGATAAGTTGACTCTATCCCAATATGGAAAGAAGTTGCTAGAATGGAATCATCATGTTATACTGCAGCTCTCTGAGAGTCAGAGGAGAGCACAGCCAGGCGTAAGTGACAATCACTTTACTTCTGCCTTTAAGGCTGATATGCAGGGGGCTTATTTAGTCACTGAAAGTTCCCTCTCACTGGTTCCCTCCCTTCTCTGTGAGCACGTTCAATTTACTAATACTGGCCAGTCTTCTATATATTGGAAAGAATTACTTCTTCCTAGACTGTAGTCAGGGGGAAGTTGTTGTAGCCCTGGCTCTGTTCTGTGACAGCAGAGCTGAGACTTCCAGTTTGTCTTATAATCCTAAAATTTCATGCTTCAGACTTCAGCCAGTCCTCTGCAGAGGTCAGAAATGGATCACCTGTGCCCCCCTCTCTCCCCCCGCCCAATTCCCCATGTATTCTGGCTAATTTTTTGTCTCTTTCCTCTAAAGTATCAGAGATGGCTACAGCTGGAGATGGGACACTGGACGGAGTAGGCCAGTGGTCTGAGGTGATACTGAGCATTCTCTTTCAGGTGCTTTGCTGGCTGGTTCTTGCTCACATGCTCAGGGTCTAAGCATATGTAGGATTGGTAAGGAATTTTCCCCCAGGTCAGATTGTCAGTGGTTTTGGGTGGGTTTCACCTTTTGTCTGCAGTGTGGGGTGCGGGTCACTCTCTGGGATCATCTCAGTTAATCATTTCCCTGCCATTGTGGGGACCTCAGCTATCAGTGCTCCTTGGTCCCTCCTATTCTCTGCTAATGGTAAGTACTAGCCTAGTATCCTTTGCATTGTAATACTTTAGTCTAATGTTGGGTGTTGGATTTAGTGTGTGGGTGCTGGGTGGTGATGGTGGCCTGTGATATACAGGAGGTCACACTAGATGATCTGGTGGTCCCTTCCGGCCTTAAACTCTATGACTTCATATGGACATCATTGCTCTGGAAAAGCAATCTGAGAAGTAACAATTTAGCTAAGCACTGATGCATGCTTTTTAATTAGACCTTTCACAGTAATAATAATAATAATATATATACTTTATTCTGTCACACTCCTTTCCCCCTCCCCCATCACCTAGAGAGTAATCAAATTAACTAGGGTAATTGCGAGCTTTTCTGCTTTCCATCGCATTGTAATTTTACTATGTTCTATTTCATTTTTCATGACAGTATAAGCTTCAGTGTTCAGATTAGTTATGTCAGGATTGTTAAACATCAGTCACTGGTAACCTAATACAAAGCCAATATGGTATCACAGCACAGAAAACACATGTGTGCACACACTCATCTCACCCCCGCCCCACCCCTCCCTACACATACAGCACACAACATGCCACTAATGGGGAAAAAAAGCATTCCGAAAGCCACATGCTCCTGAATCTGGAGTTGGTATGGCAGAACTCAGAGTTTCAGGCACTAGGAAGTATATTGTGGTCGAGATGGGGAAATTATTACTGTGTTGATAAATACCTAACCTCCTTGTGGGAGATGCTTTTCATTAAGAAAATTAAGTCAGGAAGGTTTAATTTTGGTATGTCTTCCATTGTCTGTGGTCTTAACCCTTCCCTCATTTATATTTCTTGCTGGGGGTAGTACTAGTATTTGCTGATTCCCGGGATCTGTAAAGTTATGAAACTTTTTAGCTGTATTTTTGCAAGGAATACCTGCCTGGGAATAGGAATCTGGCATAGATGGATTTTGACCATATTTGCCATTTCCTAAAATGTAGGCCAGGAATTTTGGTTCAAACCTAACATCTCTTCTGTGATCTTTCTGAGCCAGTGGCAGTAGATCAGTAGCATGCTGGAAGCAAAATACCTGTCTGTAGATAAAGTTAAGCATACAGTGGACTTCCTAGGCTCTGTAAGCAGATACTGTATTTTCTAACCTATTAAAGTTACTTACATGATTCTGAGCCATTTCAGCCCAAATGTACCTTTAGTGGGTCAGAAGTACTTAAGCAGTGGGTTATTTACTTTAACGTCAACCTATTCTCACTGTCTCATTTAATTTGATAAGTCTGCAGCATAATGGATAAAAGCATGCTATCCATGGCCAGATGTACAGTATTAATGTAATATTGATTCTTCATAAATAGAGCAGGGAAATAAGAGGGATTTAGAAAGGAGCTATTAGATGTCAGAGACAGCAAGGCAGACAAACAGGAGAAGAATACTGGAGACAAAAAAAAGGACATGTATTGATCATGCATTCTCTCACAGTCACTGTGTTCTGCTGATTTGGTACTTGGAGAACAACAGTTATTCATTATGGGAACCACATATATTCACTGGCTTATATTTTATACAATCTTATGTATAAATAATGCTTCAGCTCCATATCTGCTCCATAAGCAAATATGAAATTGCAGAACTACTAAGTGTGGTATGTAACCTATTGTTTAAATGAGCCTCTGTGCCAGATGACTGGAGGATAACTAATGTAATACCAGTTTGTAAAAAGGGTTCCAGAAGTGAACCTGCCAATTACAGGCTGGTAAATCTAACTTCAGTACGAGCCAAATTGGTTGAAACTATAGTAAAGAACACAATTTTCAGACACATACAGGAACGCAGTATGTTGGGGAAGAGTCAACATAGTTTTGTAAAGGGAAATCATGCCTCACCAATCTATTAGAATTCTTTGAGGGTGTCAACAAGCGTGTGGACAAGGGTGGTTCAGTGGACATAATGTTTTTGGACTTTCAGAAAACCTTTGACAAGGTCCTTCACTGAAGGCTCTTAAGCAAATTAGGCAGCAATGGGATAAGAGGGAAGGTCCTCTCATGCATCAGTAACTGGTTAAAAAAGAGGAAACAAGGATTCCCCCAAGGATCTGTACTGGGACCAGTGTTGTTCAACATATTCATAAATGATCTGGAAAAAAATCATTCCACAGATACAGGGGCCACTTTAATAGTATTGTGCCCCTAAATTTTGTCCCACTTGGACCTCATTCTTTCACTTTCTGTCTTTGGCTTTTGCTGTTAAGATTCTTCCTCCTCCACGTTGTTGCCTTCTCTCTTTCATTCTTCATCCTTATTTGCTTTCTACCTCCTCTTCCCTTCAGACTTCTTGTTCTTGCTCCCTGATTTTTTGGCTACTTAGAGTCTGATTCTTCATCTCACAGAAACATTTCATAATTACACTTCTCTTCTTTTTCCCTATAGTTGTTCCTGAAGCACTTGAGATGCCATGGTAATAAGTGTAGTACAAATACCTAGAAACGTAGGTCAATAAAAATGTAGTGTGCCAGTGTCTCATAGATAACTGTGACAAGGACTGTAAAAATGTTGCTGATAAGTTGAGCCAATGTGTGACATTAGCCAAAAAAGACCAAAAAGAGCGAAGGGAAGAATCTCAGAGGAAATGAGGAATTTGCTAGAGAAGCAGAGGAATATGAAGCACAATGATGGTGACAAACTTGAGTACTCTCTGCTCTGCAACCTGCTAAGAAGAAGACTAAAGGAGAACTTTGACAATCACCGAAATGAAAGGGTCTTAAAGACATCTGAAGATTGCAGAAGCCTCAAAAAATGCAAATGTGAATTAACGCTGTACAGGTTGACAATAATGGTGCTGAAGAACAAGGATAGAAAAGCAGTAATTGACAGAACAGGGATGGTAGTGATCTGAAAAGATTTCTACACCGAACTCTTTGTGTCTCATATTAATGGTCCCACTATCAACACTTCAACAGACCAACGAGCGCGTACTTCCAGTCCTTGTCCGCAAAGTTCAACATGCAATTTGCCAAATGAAGGATGGAAAAGCTCCAGGAAAAGATGTATTGACAACTGAAATTATGAGAACTGGAGGTCATGACCTCTGGAAAAACCTTGTTCAGAGGTTTAGCCCTTGCTTGGAAATGCAAAATATACCACCTGACTGGAACAAGTCCAACACCAGTTTGCTGTACAAGAAAGGCAAACATGAAGATCTAAAGAACTATCATCCAATATGCCTGCTTTCACATCTACAAGCTATTTACCAAAATAATAACAAATCAACTCTCACAGAGTCTGGATGAGCAGCAGCTAAGAGAGTAGGCATGTTTTCAAAGGAAATTCAGTACATTGGACCTTTTCTTTACTATAAACCAGCTATTAGAGCACTCAAGGGAATATAAATTCCATTTATGCATTGCCTTCATTGACTATGAAAAAGCATTCGACAGCATAGAGATCAGTGCAAATGCTGCAAACTTTTGCAGAGCAGGGCATTGGCACAAACTACATCAAACTACTAAAGGAAGCAACTCTGACTGTACTATGGATATAACTCTGTTTGACACTCCCCTTCTCATCCAAGTCAAAAAAGGTGTAAAGCAAGGAGACAGAGTTTCACTGAAAATCTTCACAGCCTGCCTTGAAATGGTAATGAGGTGGATGAATTGGAAGGGAGGAATCAGCATCAATGGAGAGCAGTTAAGCCAGCTCAGATTCGTGACTGATATTGTGTTGATTGCTGAAAACACTATCAAACTTCAAAAAATGCTGCGAGAATTCAGCACAAAAAGCAGCTAAATTGGACTGAAAATGAACCGCTCTAAAACAAAATGTATGCGATTTGATGCCTTGCCAAAAGCCCAAATATTAGTCAAAGGAGGACAAATAGAAGAAGTTGAACAATACGTCTATATAGGCCAAGAAATTAACATGCGCCACGACCAGGAAGGGGAACTCTCGCAAAGAAAGAAAGCTGGTTGACGTGCATTCAGTTCTATCAAGGATGTCTTCCAAGGAAAAATCAACAAGGCAACGCACATCAACCTCTTCGACTCAACAGTACCGCCGGCAATGTTGTACGCCAGTGAAACATAGGTGCTGATGAAGATAGAGAGGACAGTGGAAAGAAGAATTCTGGGGATTGAAATCTGTGACTGAGTTCCCAATGAAGTAATCAGATAGCAGAGTGGAATGCAGAACATCATTGTTCAAAGCAGGTACAGTAAAATGTGATGGGCCAGGCATATAGCTAGGCTCACTGACAATCAATGGACTGCAGCTGTCACCGAGTGGTACCCACAGGAACTGAAACGACCACTCAGCCGTACTCCAAAGAGATGAGAAGATTTTATTGTGAAAAGGCATGGCTACACATGCAGAGGGTAGGCCAGGATAAGAGAAGAATAGGAAACCTGTTATGATTGGTGCAGTCTATCTGAGGGCTGAAGGACTGATTGGTCAAGGAGCCAATGTAACAATTTTGGTGGATTGTGTGGGTATTTCTCATCTCCCCACAACCATCATTGACATGATTTTCCTGTTAAAACAAATGTCAGATGTTAGAATGAAATATCTGTCTCTTCTACACTTCTTGTAAATACTGTTTCCAAGGCACGTAGTGCTAACATTATATTTATTAAGCCCCTTTTGGTGTTCTGTAAGAGCCTCTGTGTGGAAAGTAAAGATTTGGGAAGAGAGGCAATCCACAAGAGGATCTTTCTCTCAAAATGTGGGAGAACCATTGCTCTGAACTACCCATATCTTCAAAGCCTTCAGAAAAGGATTTCAATTATAGATTGCTAGGAGGCGTAAGCTGTTCTACAAATTAATGAACACTTAGCAGATGCAGCTTCTTCAGCTGTTTTTTAAAGCATTGTTTGTATTAGATGGGGGAACAGTGTTTTGAGGATATTTTCACAAAGAAGTTAATACCTCAGTCTTTCATTTTCCTGACAGTGGCACACAGCAGTGTAGTCTCCTGAGGACTAAAATACTTTAATTTAACTGAAGCATTTGGTCTCAACATAGGGGTATTTGGGTGAAATATAATGGCATGTGATATGTAGGAGGTCAAACTAGATCATCCAAGGGTCCCATCTGGCATTAAACTCTATGAAACAATGAAATCAATATTTCAATTTTCTAGAGCCCCTTCCAGATGAAGATTCACTGATGTGGGAAAATGAGAGGCCAAATGACTTTCCCTGTGACTGACGTAGGGTGATCCAGGAACAGAAACCAGGTTTTTTGGGTCCCAATCCAAGGCTTTAATAACAAGACTTCTCTTCCTCCCTAAGATCAGTTGCCGAAGCCAAATGATAAACTGAGGATGTAGAGGAGGTGATGTAACCTTCTGTTGTCATTTTCCTTTTCCTTCCCTTTCCTCACATCAGTTTTCCTGTCACCATTTTTACTATGGTGAGAATGTTGATATAGTGATGTTGGCAACACTGTTTTGCTACCTCAAACTCTTTACTCCATGGTCTTCCTGAGATGGTAATAACGTAAGTGCCAAGGTCAAGAGGTAATTTCCTGTTTCTGTGCTTAAAAAAAAAGGCTGATCTGACAGAACAGATGCATCAGTCTTTGCTTATTTCCTCCATACATGTGGAAGCCTGAAGTACACATTAAGAGACTGAAGGAATATGAGAATCCTTAAATAAACAGAAGAAAAATATGCTTTCTTTAGAACAAATTTAGACACATTTTAAAATTACACATATGGCTGCAGCTGAGAAACAAGTGGTTTGATTTTAAAATGTTGCCATTCCATTAACTTGCCATGTGCTCAACTTCTATCTCATTGCTCCTTCTTCCAATCCTCTTTGTGTTGCAGGTACTGATTCCCTTGACTTCCTCAGATATTTTTTGGGGGGCTAAGTGGAAATTCCTCTCCCTCTGCAGGGACTTTGTTCCAGTCCATGGTCACTTCCCCTCCCACACAGAGATGATGGGTTTTGCTTGGATGGGGAGCCTCCCCTCTCTCTTACACACTAAAGGCATGAGCTGGTGTCTCTAAGAGTTGAGTTCTTGGTGGACTCCCCTGCACTCTGCTTTACAGGTGTAGACTCCTCGTGCATCAGGTCACAACACTATTTTTTTGGCCCAGTTAATTCTCCATCTGGACGGAGGGGTGGCCAGTCAAATTTCAGTGGCGTCGCAATGCCACACATTGAAATTTGGCCCACACCCGCCTCTGTCTTTAGGGAGGGGTGGCTGGGTCCAATTTCAGTGGCATTGCAATTCTCAGACAGTATCCATACTGATTTAATACAGGTCTGCTTAAAACTGGCTGGGCCATGGCACCACCTCCACCACCCCTCATCCCCCCGATTCTGCAGCCTATGGAACTTTGAGGGAGTGCAAAAACTTGGGAGGCATTCACCCCATCAGGCCCCTTTCATAAGCATCACTGCTTCCAAGACCCTACTTACTTGGGAATTTACAGCTCCTCTGTGCTAGTATCAGACCAATTATGTCAAGAGTGTTGAACTCTGCCACTGCTCAATACTTACCTACAGTACTCAAAAGTAAAAGGTATTCAATTCAGTGCCGGTGAGATTGAAAATTTGCTATGACATCTTTCTACCTAATAAAAGATAACTTGGTTCACATAGTGATTCCAGCATACATAAAAAGGAGTTTTGCATAGGAATTTATGGATAAACTCAATCATAACTACGTTACTATTTCCATTCTTACTTTGACCTTCTGAGCATGCAAACTGCATTTTGTATGTTGTCTTTGGGAATCTGACTCCAGACCTTGAACTGTCAGTTTGCCTTGAGTTGCTACCATAGTTCTCTGCAACAGCAGCAGGTACAGAGAAGATGCCTGCAACGTGAATAATAATGCAAATAATCTCTCTCTCCATGGGATCTGTTGCAGTCTCTCAAGGCATTTCTCACGGACATGAAAAATTTCAATTTCTCTTAAATTATTATACAATTTAAAACAAGACACCTGTACTGTGCATTCCCCTAGAGTATTTATTTGTAAATGTGTGCACGGAAAGATGTTACTTTGCACCAATATTCAGTGAAGACACAGGGTACATCTACACTGCAGCTGGGAGTATGCTTCCCAGCTCAGATAGACAGATATTCACTAACTTTGCTTGATCCAGCATGGTAAAAATAGTAGTGTAGGTGGGGGTAGCACAGCTGGCACCCTGAGTAACAAACCCACCAGAAACCCCTGTTACACACTCATGCTGCGAATCTGAGCTACTGCCAGTGCTATTCTGGCTACACTTTTAGCATGGTAGCCCTGAGCTAGAGCGTGTCTGTCCAGCTGGGAAGCATGCTTCCAGCTCCATTACAGATGTACCTACTTGTTTGTTGCACAAAGGATAGTGGGAAAACTTGTAGTAACAGTCATTTATTATTAACAAATTCTGAAATTTGGCCTGGCTATCCCAAGCATTTCCTTCAAACAATTTATACTTGAGCAAGAATCACACTCTAGACACAAGCAACCTGGTCTCCTACATGTAACTTGGCACTTGGGAGTCCTGAGTGCTAATCCTGACTTTCCCCCTGACTTGTTGTGCAGTCTTGGGAAGACAATTAATGTCTCTGTCTCAAGTTTCCCATCTGCAAAACAGAAATTTTAGTCATGTTATAGAGATACTGGACCTAATCTTAAGTCCACTGTAGTTAACAGAAAGACTCCCATTGACTTCAGCGGGCATTGGATCAGGCCCTCATTCAATGCTTTGAAAATATACAGTGCTATACTAACATAAAGGTGTGGACAGTGCAATCCGTACTCACATTATTTACTAGAATGAATAGTTCCATTGATCTGAATAGGATTACTCATGTAAATAAGTGCTTACCTGTGGGAGTAAGAATAGTACAAACTTGCCCAAAATATTAACTCTGCAAAACTGGGTTGAAGACCACCCTTTCTTCCAGTGTTTTGGCATTTACACTTTTAGCTGGAGTTAGAAAGTTCAAATGAGAACACAAACATGAAAAAAAAAACAAGTGTACAAAAAGTTTACCCAATCTTTTCCCAAACTAATACGAGGCAGTGCAGATGAGTTTTTGGCAAAGGTTCACACCTGGCTCTACTATATTTTTTGTCTCATTGAGTAAAATGGAACTTGAGTGACCCACATAGAAATATCTATCTATCTATCTGTCTGTCTCTTACAAATGAGTGCCATATAAGAATACACTTTACATATTGGACTTCCACAATCATATATTGTCTCATTAACTAATATGGAAATAATGACTAATATTTCATATAAAGCAGTTCACAAACATGTAACATATAGTAAAATATGACATGCTGTCTATGTATGTGACACATTTATGCTTGTTCCACATGGGGAAATTGTCTGGGCAAACTTTTATTATGTGGAAGGACCTATAGGTGCTATTAAATTACAAATAATGATAATAAATCAACTGTTTAACTGGTGTGCACCTCACTACTATACATTGTAGCAAGCTACACCCTTTAGTGTTGAGCCAGAAGAAGAAAACTATACTAGTTGTCTCTTCAAAATTTTGTGCTATTTTGCAGAGCATTAGCATCTCTTTCTTTGAATTAAACCTGGCTTGTGACCTTTTCAACTTGTAAAATGTAGTGAGGATATACAATTACTATTAGATAAGAATATTTAAATTATGAACCAGAATGAAAGTGACTCTTAAAAGATATTAATGAGCTGGACAGCAATCTGTTATTAGTTTGAAAACAAGGGGGAAAGAAGTTTGCTGTCATTTCCCTAGGGGCCAACTTGGAAAGAAAACTTCCTCCTGGTAGCACATGAGACAATCCATTTTTCCATTTTGGCGTTTCCTCTGTTCTTCAGCAGACACTCTGTTGTAATTTCTGCCATTTGTGGAAAATAGAACAATGATTTATGACATGAATCATAAAGCTTTCTGGGATAATGTGTTGCAAATTATTTAAAAGTAACAATTTACAAAGTACATACTGTACAGAACAAGGTTTCATAGTTTGGGGGTGGAGGATAGAAAGGATTAGATAACCTGTTTGGTCTTTTCTCTGCCTAATTTTTATGATTCTATTGACTGTAATTGTTAACTGGAAATTGAAATGTTACAAATAGCTCAGATATATATAAATATCTGCCAATATCACCAAATCATAATCCAAAGATTTATACCTATACTTGCTAATCATATTTGTATATCATACTTGAAACCTGACTCACTGTTTTAGGGCTACGTAAACTTGAGAGGTTCCTGAGGGAAATGCACTTCAGAATTTCAGCATTTACTTGGGTCATGGGGATGACAATTGCAATGCTGCTCTTTTTCTTTTAGGCTGGCAGCCATGCTGTGGCCAGTGGTTGGTTTCATTCCAGCAGAAGAATATCATGGTGCACTAAGCAAACTATACATATTTTTTTCTTCTTGTGCATGAGAGGAAGGAATTTAGGGTCCCTAAATAATTACTTTAAGGGAGTGGATATCTGAATACCCTGCACCGATGTCTGAAATATACAGTTGAAAATGTCATGTATATTGAATAAGATCATTAATTACTTTTCAGAACCTTTATGTCTCTCTCTCTCTCTCTATCATATAGGGCCCCAAAGTGAACCAGTATAGAGGAGAATGTGAAAGAGTTAATGTGGTTGATTACTTGTTTCATTTTATTGATTAGTAAATTCCAGGAAAGACTTAGTGCAGGGCTGGGAGAGGGTTGGTTTGGTGCTGGACATGTGTGTGGTAGGGTGACTTGGAGAAAATATCAGAAGATAGATGAGGGGATGGGAGCCGGAGAGATGAAGAGAAGGAGGAGCAGGCATTCATTAGCGCCAGGTGACAGAGGAGGTAAAGCAGAGTGAAACAAAGGGCAGGAGAAAGACAAGGGATCACTTTTTATACATTTATAGTGGACTTTATGTCGTATTCTTTTAAACATGGAATTACAAAAACTCATTAAAAGTTTGACAAAACCTTCTCAAAACTTGTAGGTATAGCCACTCTGAGTAAGTGCTCCAATTTTTGTAATATTACAGCAATTACTGAAAGAAGTCAGGAGAAAGATATAATTGTTTCCATGGCTATAATTTTTAAATCTGCTATATTTTAAATTAGTTTGTTTAGACAGATTTATGATACTGCTGCTGACCTTTGCTGTTCTCTCTGTACTAATTTGAAATGGATTTGTTCTGTTTCTTCTATTAGCCCCCATAAAATAACACCAAATTTGGAAAGGCCTGCATCAGAGTGGGAGAGGGATCAAAAAAATGCTTATGTTCTACAGCAGAATCACACTCTTGTGTCTTCTCCTGTTTTGTTTTTAAAACATCTAAATAATTTAAAAGGCATTGAATGCTTCCCATTCAAGAGCATCTCATCTGTTTTTTCAAAACTATTTGTCAAGTTTATGTTCCATTTGAAATGACAGGTTCTGGAACTTTGGATAGAGCTTAAGCTTCAGCATTGTACTGTAATTGTAACTGGCTCCTCCACATGTGGAACTGAAATACAAAAACAAAGAAAAAGCACAATGTGTTACTTAAATTTCCCCTGATCCATCATTCTTGAAAATCATAGCTCAAAACATGCATGGTTGGTATAATGTAAAGGCACATCAGTGCAGTTTATGTAACAATATTCTGTAGCAGGTGTATTTGTTTGGTGTTTTAAAATGTACTGTTTTTGTACTATCCTCACCCTCCTTACCCTTTATTAAAGAAAAGATCCTTCAAATCCTTACACTCCTCATCCTTTACACCCTATTTGGGATCCCCTCAGAACTGCTTAAAAATCTGGTCAAGGTCAGGTGGGTTCTTTCCTCTAGTCATTGTCATGCTCTGGCCATGAATTGTCTGTGATCCCACAGTGCACACCATAAATTCTCTCTTATCAGAAGGTATGCTAGGACATTTGTGGAATATGCAGTGGGATCACAGAACAGCCTCATGGTGAACAAGTGAAATCAAGACTCTGCAAATTTGGGGAGTATGTTGGGGTTGGGGAGGAAGAGAGATCTCTTATCATTATTTAGATCCCCTGTTGGTTAAACTTGTGAATCAGTACTTTTCTTTTTTCGGTATTCCCCTTAAGAAAGCTTACAATTTAATAAATATTTGTCTGTTTTTGTATACCTTTGCTTATGGAATGGTTTGCTTCTTTAACAATCACTGTCCAAAAATAATAATAAAAATAAGCTCATAACTATCAAAAGAAAATTATCGTGAACTAATGAAAACTATGTCATATTAGGAAAATGTGCCATTTATTTTTAAAATGAATTTTTTAGTGCCTGTTAAAGATGCCGGATTGACAACCCCAGAGACTGAAGTACTTTATTTATAGAATACAAGGTAAGAGGTAGAGTAAGCACACTAGTGTTATCTAGTGTGCTTCAATCCTGTGAAGAGGGACTACTTGCAGGAGGAAGAGCTTATTTAATAATGTTCAGAGGTGCTATGCGCCTACAGCTCCCACTTGCCATGAAGCAGTAAATTAGTACAGTCTCTGTGTTCTCTGTGGGTATGTCTACAATTAAAAATCTGTGGCTGGCCTGGGTTTGCGAAGCCTGCGCTAAAAGGACCATCTAAGTGTAGGGTAGATGTAACACTGACAAACTCCGGTTGGTGGCAGGGGAGATTGAACTTGGGATCTAAAAGCCATATACCTCTTAGCTAAGGCTGTAAAGCAGACTCATTAATCTCTCTCTTTAAATAGTCTCGGTGCCACTAGATGGGACAAAACACCACACCCAGGAGGTTACATAGACATTTGGGCTTAGGCTGGGGCTCTGGTTCTAGGATGGTGGGAGGGTCCCAGAGTTCAAGCTGCATCCTGAATGTCTACTCTGAAATTAAATAGCCCCCTAGCCTGATCCCTGTGAACCTGAGTCAGCTGGCACAGGCCAGCCACAGGTGTTTAATTGCAGTGTAGCCATACCTTCAGTCCTTAGCCTGACTGCTAAAGCTACCAGTTTAGGCAGTAGTTTTGCGAGGTTGACATCTGTAAACTTGGACTGACACCACCAATTAATTTTTCAGAGGGATCAAGGACCTGATCCCCAATGTCTTTAATAGAATTTGGATCAAGCACCAAATAGCCAACAAACGATAATTTTGAATTGCTGACAAACTGACAAAGGCTCAAACTGGCAATCTGGAGGTTGAAGATTCTAGAGCCTTTTACCAATCTCCTTAAAAAAAAAACAACCCAATTTAAAAAGGGCTCCAGAATTTTGCATTTTTGAGAAAATTGTACTTCCTGTAAGAGATGAACCTTCAGGCTTTTTTCCCAACCAATTTAGCACATTCTGCTGTTTAGTCGTGAGCAAAAAGGCAGCAATAGTCTTTTTTAAGGGTTTAAGGAGTATCCAGAGTGATATGAATGAGATTCACATTTACAAGTATATTCTGAGAAGTCAATAGTACAGAAGCAAGCTGTGCTGTCTTTGTAAGGGTATGGTACCTCGTATCTATTGGCTAAATCCTTTATGGGTTTAGATATGCACAACTGTTGCTGAAACTTTCAACCTAATGTAATATTTCCTCTTAGCTGCTGCAGCAACAAAGGAAAAATAAAAAAATGAAAATGACAAATATACTTTCAGGAGAATTGAATTTCATATTATACTATGATTTATTAATAACTATTGCTTTGACAAGGAACAATCTGTTTAAATATCTCATGGAGGACAATGTCTCTGACAAATTATTTTTCATCCAAAAATGACAAAAGTGAGAATTGCAGTACTGTAGAAGAGGAATGGCTAGGGGAAGCAATTTAAGTTTCAGGTGCAACTGGAACAAGAAGATGTGAAAAGCAAGCAAAGTAGAACTGAAGAGAGGAAGTCCTAGTTAGCCTAAGCTGCAGGGCATAGCTGTCAATGACACAAGAGTATTTGCTAAACAGTTCATTAAGCTGATATTTGCCTGTATTCTTTGGGGGAATGAGTTGGCTGAGGTAGAGTCTTCATGCACAGCCCTTGACATTTTTCTGCAAGTTTAAAGCATTGTGTTTCAAACAGCTCTGTACTTATTAACAATACATAGAATAGGAACTGGTCTTTGGTATAATAAACTATTAATTTACTAAGAGAGTCAGATGTTTATTAGAAATGCTGTGCACTCTGTTTAATACACAGTGTATTATACAGAGAAAGGAATTCTAACTATTTTATGTAGGAACATTATGACACAGGCTGTGAGAAATCATCTGGACAGAAATCATCTGTTACATGTGCTTCCAGTCTATTTTTTTTTCTGTTTTGAAAACAACTCTAATGATGTCTAAAATTATGAGCTTAGGATCATAATTTAGAAGCTCATGCTAAGAAACACTCACAGAGTTTTTTCTTTAGGCTCCATGAACTAGCTGCTAAGGGATTGATTTGCCAATAGTAATTTAAATGAGTGAAAATGAATTGTTTACAATGAGTTTATTCCATCATTAAAGGCTGCAGCAAATAAAACTACCAGTAGAAATAACTGGGAAAAAACGGTGGATTAAACCAGATATGTTGTAGCTGAGCTAAAATATCTGGATAACCAGCAAATGGGACCTACACAAAAAACTATATAAAACTCATTTGACTGTTATACTGCTTATTGTCCATCTTCATATATTTAATACTTTTGCATAATGTTTCAGGATTATTTCATATTATGTCTTGATTTTAATAATTTTAAGACTAACATGTCTGCCTCCCACTCCTCAATAATTTATTGTTATGCTTCACGACAGAAGCTTCCTTCAGGGGCCAGAAAGGAATTTCCCCCTCCATTGCACTACTGGTAAGGTGCATAAAGGAGGATATTCATCTTCCTCAGAAATATCTCAAGTACTCCCCACTGTCTTGCCCTAGGTAAAGTACCAGGCTTGATATACCAATTGCTTTACTCTGAAATCCAAAGCAAACTGGTGAGGAGTGGAACAAAGGGGTGCTATGTTGGTCAACAAAGGTTATTTTGAAGGTCTGGTATTCTCCTAATGCATCTCTGAGACAGGTCCCACTGAGATGCATTCATCTTTTACAAAAGAATTACAACTTCCAGTAAAATCAGGACCTAGACTAGTTTATTTAACCATCAGCATATAGATATGCACCAGTGAAAACATCTCAGCCAGTGGTTTAGTTTATTTGAAAGGAAAGTGAACATGAAGATTTCAAACAACATAGCCAAACAGCTGGGTTTTTTTTATATTCCTGAAACAGCTTGGGACTGACTGCACTCAGTAGATTGCTTGGCAAAGTAGCGCACTTCAAATACCAAAGCTGTGAGTAGAAGAAATACTGTTTTGTTGAATTCCTCAAGTAGCTATCATATGGTTTATTAATTTAAATGAGAAAATGTGCATGATTTAAAATAAGAAACAACCTTATTTGTTGAAATATGCGTTGATTTTAAGCTGAAACCATACTGCCATATGAAGCACAAGTGTTGTGTCTATTTTATTAATCTAAACAAAAAGAGAAAAAGTCCCCTTTGAAGCTGCAGGTGCTTTACAGAAAGCTTTAAGGTCATCGTTGGGATTTTTCTCTACTCCATTAGAAATGGAAGAACAAGGAAAGATAAACGTGACTAAGGTTTAAGAAGACGATATGCAGTAGTTGTAAAAGAGCTTAGACTCCAAAATGAATCTAGAAAAGAGTTTATTTGGTAGCTATTTGAGAACATACAGCTATCACTGCAGATATCAGGCCAGATTCTGATGCCCTTATATTGAATAGTACCTAATTCAGCAAAAAAAAAAAATTGAAATAAATGGCCTGTTGAATAAGTTATTAATACATGCAACTGCGAGATGTGAAAAGCATGAGGTGTTTTGCCATTGTGGCAAACACCTTGGGCTGACCCTGGGCAAGGACCACATCTTCCTTTTTTGTTGATTATCATCCAGCATCCTAATAGTGCTTTCAGTAAGTGCAAGAGTTTGAAAAAATGAAAGTATGCTTTTGAAAAACACTAAAATCTTATTATAAAAGTGTTAAATTGAAACAATATTTTATCTGTCTAGAGCTGAAACTTCTTTTTAAAAAATACGTATTTAAATGAGTCATAGTTAAAATTCTAGCTTCATATTCCTGATTTAATGGCAAATGTTTCCTGGGTACTTTTAGTTCTCTTCTAAGAAGTAGGAACATCTTAGTTTGCACTATTAATGGAGATTCTAAAATGTTTCTTGGGGGAAATTAATGATTTCTTCTCAGATGCTGAAAAGAAGGAGAAATTATTTGGGTAATTACATTTTGCCTACCTAAAATTCCCCCTACACATTCAGTTTGATAAAATAATACTCACTTATTCTGCTATACCGAGGTGTAGTGTTTGTATGCAACGTTTAACAGGCACCACATTTTACCAAAGAGGTGACTACGTTTCATTGGATATGTGAAGTGATGCCTATATAGATTTAAAATTGGATTATATATTATTTAATGATCATTCTTTATGAAAGATGCAGTATAATTGGAAATCATTACTATTACTGTGTTAGCTTGCAGAAGAGGTGGGTTCGTGGCAGATAGACCTCTGGAGCCTTTTAAAGTGTAGTTTTATTCTGAAAAGGCGTTCCATAAAACTACAGATACAAGAGATCCGTGTCCATGTCACAATGACTTCCAGAGTCAACTTGGTCTTTTTGTAAGTAAAAAAGTGTCATTCCTAGTTGCTAACTGTAATGGTTCACGGTCACCTGTAATCTCTCTCCCAGTCTCTCCTGTAGGCACTTTCTCTGCACTCTTCCCACAAGGCTACAGAAAACTCCATTCCCAGCATGCTTTCACAGCTACGGGCTGAGTGGCATCTTATACAGCCCCTTTGCAGCCCCTCTGAAGGGTATCCCTCAGATGGCAGGTTCTGCTACCTTCACCACTCTCCAGGTGGTGTCCTACGGTTCTACCACTCTCTGACTAGATACCAGGGTGTCAGCCTCCCTCTTTCCAAATGTTGTGTTTATTCATCCAAAAGTAAACAGCAGGCAGATAAGTGTTTAAACAACAAAAATCTATAGGTATCTGGTCTCACCTATACTTTATCCTTCCCTTGCAAGTTTTGGTAGTTACCACCTAGGCCGGTTAACTTTGTTTCTGGGCTGGAAAAGACAGTCTGGAAGCATGTTCCCCTGCAGTGCTCTCTCTCACATTCTTCTTTTCCCCTCTGAACAGCTGCTGCCTGTCACACCTCCTTTCTCTCAAGGTTAGGCTCTTTAATAGTTTAGTGCCCCATTGATCAAGGTTCAGAACTGAGAAAAATTAACCTGCCAGCATGCTTGGAGACAGGTAAGTGGGCATTTCCCAACAAATAGTCCCCTGTTGTTTCCATAAAAACCCTTGATATGCTCTCTGGTGGTAACTGATCTTGGTCATTGTATTGTTCCCTGTTTGCATCCCCTCTGGCAGCACCCTTTGATTTAATTCCATTCAGTCAGTCAGGATTATATCAAACACGTGAACTCAAGTGAATAGGATAGTGATAAAAATAATACAGATAAATCCTTTGTAAAGCAACTGCTCAGTCCAAGAAAACAAAACAGGACTGTAGACAGGAATTTGCTGCTTTATTCCACTGCCTCAAAAGTGTGTGTGGGAGGGAGAAAACTTACTTTCAGAACAGGAAGTCAGGGAGGCTCTATATCCTGTAACAATCTGGGCAACCTAGTTAACCCTATCATGATCACTTAACTACAGCTCCTTCATTCTCCACTCCAGCCCTGCATATTCAATCTGGGATCTGAAAATGCAGTCATATTCTTTTTGTTCATCAGCTAGTAATAGAATAATACAGTGTAGTTTCTGGAAGGGACCTCAAGAAATCATCTAATAAAGTCACACCAATCAAAAGTTAACACTCCAGACCATAGAGTAAAATGTTTTGGTTTTCCACAAGTGCTCAAGAATGGTATTTTATTACATGTGATGTTTTCTTCTGGCAGAACTTTTCCTAGAACACTTCCCCTGTAATCCCTTTTCTTAAATTTCTTGCTTAAAGACTTAATAGGAAGTCAGTCTAGAACAGGAGAAGTTATTTGCCTTAGGTTTGGACATACTATTATTTATGATTTATATATTGGTTGGAGTCAGTTGTGCTAAAAGCTGTTCAATATACAATAAATCGTTTTTTGGGTGAGCAGGGCGATATTTGCTTTCTATACAAGAAAATGTTTGAAATAGTACATGCTCACCTGCCTCCTTATCTGGTTTGACACCATAACCATGACATTTACTGGTATCTTCACAAGCAATATTCATTTAACCTGATCATTTCAATAATTCTGTCTTTAGATTCACACATCATTGATCAATGGACGACCTAGTGCTGATGATCCTTCCCAAGTATTGCTGGAATTCACCTCAGCTCGCTTTATTCGACTGAGGTTTCAGAGGATACGGACACTGAATGCTGATTTAATGATGTTTGCACACAAAGATCCCAGTGAAATTGACCACATAGTTACAAGGAGGGTAAGTTCTGGTAAAGACACAGAATTGTATAATAGATGCTGGACTATCCTTACTAATACTGTGTCTGCCTTTGATCACTACAGGAAATTTTGGCGGAATATGAATAACTTCAGTTAGCTGTCAAACTCCCAGTGGCAAATAAATGGTTCCCCTTTCTTCAGTCTTTTTTTTTTCACCTCAGCAAAAGGGAAAGTTTGTTTATATTTTCTGTTTAATGGTGTTATTAACTTGAAGAACCAGTAGCAGTGCAACTCTGGCTGTAAAGATTTGTGGGATTATTGTACAGATGATCTGCAGGAGATTGTTGTCAGATAATATCTTTTGCACCTCATGTCAGCCCCTCAATATCCTTTGGATCATTGCACAATACTGGTGTTAACATTTTAATTCAAGAGCAGGGGCGGCCCAAGCACGGCGGCATGCCACAGGGGGTGCTCTGCCGGTTGCTGGTCCCGCGGCTCTGGTGGACCACCCGCAGGCGTGCCTGCGAAGAGTCCGCTGGTCCCACGGCTCCACCAAAGCCTGTGGAAAGTCCACCAGAGCAGCGGGACCAGCGGACCCTCCGCAGGCAAGCCGGCAGAGCGCCCCCCGTGGCATGCCGCCTCAAGCAAGCGCTTGGCGTGCTCAGGCCAGGAGCCGCCCCTGTTCAAGAGATTTCTTTCATTATTATTATTCATATCAGTTTTAAAACATGTTTTAGTGTATAAGAAAAGGGGGCATGCGGTGCTTTCCTTCTCATCTCTGCACGGCTTAGTGTTTTACTCTATATGTTGTCATTTCGAAGACATATTCCATATAGTAGCTAAAGTTTCAGAACTTTGTCTGGTGTTACACTAGTGCTTGTAGGAAACTTCCCAGCTGTGTGAACACCAGCTAGCAAGTAGGTAAACTTGACAGTTTGGGTGTGGGGAAGACACTTGAAATAATTTTTGTGAGGGGAAAATAAACCTTGTAAATCCTAAGGTCAAAATCTGATTACCCTTCCCCACTTACTGACAATATGTCTTTAAGGGGGAACAATGATTCTTCCATTGCTGTGAGTGTTATTTATTTTAATAGTTCCTAACTGTAGACAGTAATATTCTGGAAGCTAATTGCTCATATCTCAAGACAGGATACACAGCTGATCTAAACTAAACAGGCTTGACAACTGAATCATCT
Organism: Chelonoidis abingdonii; assembly: GCF_003597395.2. NCBI lineage: Eukaryota > Metazoa > Chordata > Testudines > Testudinidae > Chelonoidis > Chelonoidis abingdonii. The sequence continues at coordinate 102,436,435 of NC_133771.1, forward strand.
AGCTAAGGCCGCCTTGTGCTGTTCAAGCCCCAGTAGAAGGATCCACAGGTAGTTAGAAAGAGCACAGTGGTTTCTATACTACTTCCTACCTATGGTTACTGCATCCAGATGTTGTGGACAGGGGAAAGAGGGCCTAACTGTTATTCCGTTGTATCCCGTCCACCCGTTCCCTGCTGCCTCAACAGCCCCTTTGGGGCCATATTGACTGATACAGGTTTAGAGTAAACTTTAGGCTAAGTGACAGAAAACAAAGATTAGGCAAAAATGGTCAATTTTCAATATGGCAACAGTTTAACAATTTTCAATATGTGCCCAAGGTTACATACTAGATCTTCTATTGTTTAATGTATTAATGACCTGGAAAAGGGGATGAGTAGTAAATTAGCAAAATTTGAAAATTACCCAAAATTACACAGGCTAGCCAAGATTATAGAAGAATGTGAAGTGCTTCAGTGGACCCTAACCAAACTAGGTGAATAGTCAACAAGATGGCGGTTGAAATTGGCTTTTGACAAATGCACAGTGGAAGGAATTATTTGAACTGCTCATATATTTTTGCTGGTTTAAAATTAATTGTAACTACTCATGAAAAAAGACATTGCAATAGCTCAGTGAAAAGGCTTTGTTCAAGATGCACCAGTGATTTAAAAAATGTTAGAATGGAAAGTAATACTTATATTATTATAATGCCTTTAGGTCGGGGTGGGCAAACTTTTTGGCCTGTGGACCACATTGGGATTGCAGAACTGTATGGAGGGCTGGGTAGGGAAGGCTGTGTCTCTCCAAATAGCCTGGCTCCTGCCCCCTACCTCACCCCTCCCACTTCTGGCCCCCTGACTGCACCCCTCAGAACCTCCCACCCATCCAACCTCCCCTGCTCCTTGTCCCCTAACTGCCCCCTCCCAAGCTCTCACACCCTATCCAACCCCCTACTTCCAGTCCCCTGACTGCTTTGACTCTTACCCACAGCCCTGCCCCTTGACAGGTGCCCCAGGACCCCATGCCTATCCAATCTCCCTGTTCCCCATCCCCTGACCCCTATCAATACCCACACCCCGTGACAGGCCCCCCAGGATTCTCATGCTTATCCAATCCTCCCCGTCTCCTGACCGTCCCCCAGAACCTCCACTCCATCCAACGCCTCCTGCAGCCTGTCCCCTGCCTGCCCCTCAGGACCCTCCACCCCTTATCCAACCCCTCAGAGCAGCATGTCTGGCAGCCTTGCCGCCCGGCTGGAGCCAGACACACTGCTGCGCTGCTTGGCAGGAGCCAGAGTGCTGCCCATGCGGCGGTGTGGCTGCAGGAGAGGGGCCAAGGGCTAGCTTCCCCACCTGGGAGCTCAAGGGCAGGACAGTCCTGTGGGCCATAGTTTGCCCACTTCTGCTTTAGGTAAATCAGTGGTGTGTCCTCATCTGGAGAACAGTGTTCAGTTCTGATCCCTCCTTGGGAAAAAGATATGGCAGAAATGTAAGGTGTGCAAAGATGGGCAATGACAAATATCAGAGTAATGTGAAGACTTCCATCTGAGGAAAGACTAAGAGTGAGTGTGTTCAGCTTAGTTGGGGGATATTTTCAGTCTAATTAAGCTGGGTGAGAGGTCTCTGCCAAGCCAAACCTTGTCTTCAGTCTTCTACAGAATCTTGTGCAGCTGTGCTACTGCCAATTAAGTTTTGTATGGTTATATGCATCTGGGGCTTCTAGTGTGGAATCTGCAAGACCAGCCATAAATCTCTTCCATATATAAGCAGATTAGCCCTACTGAAGCCTGTTTATTTGAAGGGTCTTGCAGGTATTCTTTCTCTAACATGAATGCATTCCTGGCTTTTGTCTGGGCCGTTTAGTCCCACCAAAATCAGAAGGGAATGGTCAATGGGTGGACTGACAAACTATAAGTACAAGGATAGACCATTGGTTTGAGATTAGTCTGCTAAACCCAGGGTTGTGAGTTCAATCCTTGAGGGGGCCATTTTGGCATCTGGGGCAAAAATATGTCTGGGGATTGGTCCTGTTTTGAGCAGGGGGTTGGATTAGAAGATGACCTCCTGAGGTCCCTTCCAGCCCTAATATTCTATTCTATTAAACAGGAGAGGGAACTCTTCCTTCTCTCCACCCCCATTTCCTATCAAGTCAATCTGCAGACCAGCTGGAAATTTTAACTGTACTTCTCACTGTCTGGGGCATGCCAAAACATTACCTTATTGAGATGACCAAAGGCCTTTGATAGATAGGATTTGTTTAAAAAAAAAAAGAGGGTTTTTTCTTTAACACATAGTATGTATTTGCTGAGTAATTTTGTACCATTACTATCAGTGTATTTTCATCATGTGTTCTGAGCTTTCTTCCTTCACGGGTGTAAAATCCACATATATGACCTGCTCTTTTATGTTGTGAATATTTAGCCTTTATTTTTTCTATATCTGTGTGCTGTATATGAACTGTGAGCCAAATTCTATGGTGTATAAATTGGTGCAGTTCCCCTGACTTTAATGGAGTAATGACAACTTACACCAGCAGAGAATTTGATCCCTTTTCTTTTTCACTGAGGCCCAAATCTGATGTTCAGGAAGCAGTTACCTATCTACCATCTGCTGTATTTATAATACATAAAAAGGAAATAAAATAAGCAGTTTCAGTACTTGGCCACCTGCAGCTTGCAATCCATTTGGCAATTTCTTCTCTGTTTTGTCTTACAGTATTACTATTCTGTAAAAGATATATCTGTTGGAGGCATGTGTATCTGTTCTGGCCATGCAAGGGCTTGTCCTTTGGATCCAGCAACTAACGTACGTATATTTCTAGGCTCCTTGTTCATGATGTAGAAAATGAATATTCCCCATTGACAGAGTTCTGTGAGTTGATGTCTGTTCCCCACTTAGGCAATATAACTAAAACCTGTGCCAGGGTGAAATAACATTGGCAGTCAGAATGATGAACTTTGAAATCCACCATCACGGTAACAGTGAATGATTTTTTATTAAAAAAAAAAGACGTTGAATAAATTCATTCATTTTGAAAACTCTCCAACTCTGACAGCAAGTTACATGATTTAGCTTTGGAGACTGAAAGCCCTCAGTCTTTCTATTCCTTCCATGATATTAATCACGATTCTTCTTAAACAAACAAACATCAACAATTTAATGGTTATAATTTCTTCTATATTTTTAGCTTTCCACTCAAGTTCAACTCTATCAGAACATAATCAAGTAAAGAATTCAGTTTAAGACTGATTCTTCAGCTTCTTCCCAATTCCATACACATGCATGAAATGAAATTGCTGAATTTATCTATAATGCTACTAGCATGCAACAGGGTGAGATCACACCCAGGTTTCCCTTATGGAGAAATCCTGTAGAATTTTATAGAAAATAATAATCTTTCTGTAGGATTCTGAACCATCCTATAGAATTTAATAGAAAATCATATCCCTGCTATAAAGTGAAATAGGATATTTCAAAAGCCCTCTAGAAAAATCTCGTTCTGTAAAAATATCTTTAGTTCTGAATAATTTCTATAGAATCCTGTTGGTTTTATTCTAATAAGCCTTTTTCATAAGATCTACATAAGAAATGCTGCACCATTTCTGCAGTTATTCTCAAAGAACAGCTGTCAGACTACCACCAGAACCTTAGATCTATGCCTATCCATTGGGCTTGCCTTGGAAGAGTGATGGTAACATTGCAGACCCAGAAAGGGTTCTCTAGAAAATTCTGTTTCGATGTTCTGCCTATGCAACACAGGGAGGGGTTGCAGTGGGGTGAAGTATCCTGTTCTGCCACTATGCAAATATTTGTTGTCCCAATTGTGTTAAATAATACATAGAAAAAAATATGAAATATACATGGAATCTGGTGTAGATCACTTTGTTTGCAATAATTTGCATAAATGTATTGCTGGAAGGGGACAGGTGTCAAATATTTAAGATCATTATAAAAATATGATGAATAGATTTTGAAGGACCACTGAAGAAAACAGGATAATATAAGCGAGAGTGTCAGTCATAGGTGAGCTGGTTTGCATGTATTCCTAACCTCCACCTGTCTCAGAGCTCTTCTCTTTGCTTTGTTCTAACATCATGCTGTGTTAATACTTTGTTTTCTTTTTTTTAATGTCAATTAGAGATCAACTTGTCAATGTGAGCACAACACATGTGGAGAAAGTTGTGATCATTGCTGTCCCGGTTTTAATCAAAAGCCCTGGCGAGCTGGGACATTCCTGGTCAAATCTGAGTGTGAAGGTAAGTTATAAAAAAACAAAGCAAAATAAAAAAGTGTTAGCTTAACTCTTCATCAGCTCTGAGTAGTATTTAGTCCTTAAGACTCTGCAGAATTCATTTAACTTCAAAATAACACTTGTAAGTGATTGTAAATGTAAACCACATGTTGTTCAGATCCACTATGCTATTTTTTACCACATAATAAATACATGTGGTTGAAAAAGTTTTCATTAAACATATTTCTACCAAAAAATGGAGTTTTGTCAAAATTGAAATGTTTTGAGAATTGAAAATTTAATCAAAATTGACACAGGAGAATATCAAAACAATTTGTTTTGACTTTCTCATTTTGTTTTGATAAGGTAAAAATGATTAATTTCAATTCAGTTCATTTTCACTAAGATATTTATATATTTATATGAAATGTTTCAACATTATCTAATGAAATAATTTCATATTTCCAAATCATTTTTTTAAAATTTACATTTTGTGAAAAATATTGATATTCAACATTTCATTCTGGTTTGAAATGAAAACAAAGTTCAAAAAGCTGGAATTTCTCTCATCTCTAATAGTAATAGTTAACACTGATGTTCACAAACTACCTTAATTTCTGAACCTATTAAAATGCAATGCTATTACTGTACATGAATGTTTATATGGCTACACGAGTGCAGATGCATTTATTCTAATGCTCTTTGTAGCCCTTTAGGTGCAGGGCTGTACCTAAATAGTGCAAACGAGCCCATAGGGTCTGATCCAAAGCATGCTGAAGTCAATGGAAAGACTCCCCCTGAGTTCAGTGGGCTTTGGATCAGGGATTCCTCTTTATTAAAATTTAGAAATGATAATTACCAACATTTTACTTATATACAAACCAGGCACCAAACTTGTTTATAACACACAGGAAAATATTAGAGGTTAGCCAGGGAAGTGGAATTTAGATCCCGGTTAAGTTGAGCCTCAGGTTGGGGGTCTGAGGCCAAATCATGGTAAAAGGGTTGATTCAATAGTGCAAAATCTTGCAGACTGTTTTACACATTTTAATACTGGAAATCTCATGAAGCAAACCAGAATATTGTCCTCCTGTAATTTTGGGTCCAGCATGGAACAAAAGCCAAAGGGGGCAATTTTGGAATTCAAGATTCAAATTTGAACTGCCCTGAAATTTGAAGGGGGTTAGATTCAAAGTCTCTGTTCTGACCATCTTCAACATGCATTATATGTAGATGAAGTACTTCCATTGAGCTTCCCTTTTAGCTTTAATGAATATTAATGTAGCTAACAGTTTTAACATTTCAGTAGATTCTTTGTAGTTCTTGTATCTTCTTCTTGTCTTTTACTATCCAACTTTCTCTTGAGCAACATGTGCATTCAGCAAAATGTTATGGGATCACCAATTTAAAATGGCATATTGCAGCATTTTTTTTTTAAAAAAGAGCTTTTAGGGCTTTTTCCAAAGACAAGACCCCTAGAAAGAAATATTATCTGAAGGAACTCCAGGCACCATTTGTGAGTGGACCTTACTATGTTTAAGAGCTGAAGAAGTGGTATGCTCATGCGTAAAGGTGCTATTTGTTTCAATGTTCACGGCATAGATGTCAAAATGATGAAATAATGCTGTTAAGACTTCAGTAAAAATTTTATTTCTGCATGTCTGTAGCCTGGGTGTGAGGTTTGCTATTATAGTTGTCTCTTTTTCAGAATGCAATTGTCATGGGAAGACTAAGGAATGTTACTATGATGAGAATATTGCAGACAGAAATCAGAGTTTGAATATCCATGGAGAATACACTGGGGGTGGAGTGTGTATTAATTGTACACACAACACTGCAGGCATAAACTGTGAGACCTGCACTGATGGCTACTTCAGGCCGAAAGGGGTAAAGTATGCTCTGCTGTCGCTTCTGTGTAGTTCAAGCTATCACTTCTGTGTGGGGAGTTAGGTTATTAAGTAGAGAAGACACACTTTTGATTGCTGTTTTATGAAGGTTAAGTTCTAATTCTGACAGCAAACTAGTCGCCTTTCACAGTTAGAAATCTGTAAAGTAGATGTTCACAGGAATATGAAAGCAAATTGTGTTGATATGAAGGAATGTACTTAAGGTCAGGGCCTCCAGCTAGTACTTCAGTTTGAATTAAAGGATGATGAACTCCTCTAAACACAGCTTTTGCATTGTAGAGAATTTCAGCATACATTCTCAGAGAGCAGAGAGATATTGCTGTAGCTGTTGGGGGCAGTGAGGAAATTGGGAGAAAGGAGAATCTGTAATTTGTTTAAGATCTTTAAATATAATGTAGTAGTACTTCTAAATCAATCTGTTAGCATCTCCTGACCTTTATCAGGCATGGCCAAAATGCAGTTGCAAACCAGACATAATCAACAAAATTCTACAATGTATCCTGGGGATGCCTTTCACTTCAGTAGAAAGAGATACGGTCTGTGGAAATGCCACGCTAAATTCCACAAGGTGATGCTCCATCTCAGTTTGAAATGAGGCCATGAGAAGAAGCATGACATACTGGGATCCATTAGCTCCATGGGCTGTCGTCACTCTGTATTAAAGATCCAGAGAGCTGCTCTCTATTCTGTTTATGTGTGCCTCTGGGGTAACTGGAGGTTCCTGATACATTATCATTGTGGCCCTCAGTTCAGCAAAGTTTGGCCACTGGGCCTGATTGTTCTTCCCTCTACTACCATGGAGACTAACAACAAATGAACAAAATTTAAAATTCTCCCTATATAGCAAGGTTGGACTTTGTCTTTAAAGCATATAGAAGAAAGAGTTTTGGTCTCTTGTCACCAGCTGGATGGTTAAACTGATTTTGGAGCAAAATTTGAGCAGTCCTCCAACTACTAATTTTTGTGTCCACAGTCAATTGTGAGTATAGAAAATGTGGACAAGCTTTTGAAAATACAGTAGGAAGGCCAGGCTTTTGAAAATGTAGGGCTAAATGACTTGTCCAAGGTCACAAAGAGACAGTATGGCCAGCCTGGGAATAGAACTCTCACGTCCCAAGTCATATGGTGGTATTTTCAAAAATGAACGAATGACATATAGGAACACAAGTTCCATTAACTGTCAATAAGAATTGTGCTCTGAAGTCACTTAGGCACTTTTGAAAATACCACTCTAACGTCTTTGTCTTAACCACGAGAATGTTCTCTCTTCCTAATAATGGAAAAAGACTGTGAAAACATTCTCAAGTTTCAGTGTGGTTTTAGCAGCTTTCAGTGTTCAGAGATGCTGGTTTATCAATGGTAACAATGCTGAATCTTGGAATAAGGGTGAGGATACAAAGGGTTCAATCTGTGTTGGATCTTGTCCCCTGAGTTGTTGGGAATCAGGCACAGAATAGATGTGTTAATAAGCTTTTACAACCAACATGACAGCTCTTTACTGCTTGTGGCCAATTCATCAGGCAACACGAAGTAGAGGTCAACTGATCTTAAGGACACTTGAAATGAACAGCTACATGGGGTCCCAAAATGATGAGGTACTCACAGAGGGAAATATGATTGCACTTACCAGTCAGAATCAATATAAATTCCATCTCCTTACATGTAAATCCTCTGCTGCCACAGGAAAAAAAGAATGATGGAATCTGGACATCTAGAGTTCTCTGCACTTTTTACTTTTTGTCCCAGGCATAATAAAATCTGGGTCTTGTCTGGTTCCTTTTCTAAGATGAAAAAAGGGAAGGTGAAAGCAAATTGTTCAATTGTCTAGTGTTCACTTTTCTTTATTTATCCTGTAGTTATTGTTTTTCACTCATCTCGGACTGTGTAACTGAACTACTAGAAACCAAAAAAGGTTTAAAAACTAAAGCATGCTTTCACTCACCATAATTAAAAAAAGATAAAAATATTTCTGTTACATTAGTTTATATATTAAATTTAAGTGTCTCTTTGGTAAAAATTTGCTAAGATTAACATGCAGACTGAATAACAAACTAATAGACTGAGTGAACAATGTTGTTTCAGTGTTTGTTAAAACTTGCACATTTATTTGAAACAAACAAACAAACCCTAAACCCAGTATGATTCAATCCTGATTTTGTTGTTGGTGGGTTTTTTTAAATTAAGTACCAGTTTCTAATATTTAAAAGGTAAGATTTAGCTTTGAAACTCACTGGTTTTTTTTGTTTTTTTTTGTACTTTTATTTATTTATTTAGGTATTACCAGATGACCCTAACCCGTGCCAGCCATGTTCCTGTGATCCAGTTGGGTCTTTACATGCTACTTGTGTCAAGGATGAGAAACATGTGAAAGGAGGTAAGATTACAGTTAGATTACAGTGTTAAACATTGTGCACAACATTGTTAAAATGAAAGCTAAATCATCTCCCTTCACTGAGCCAGCCCTCACAGCAGACCAGTGCTAATTCATTCACATGGTCACTAATCCGCCTGTGCTCTCACAGCGTTCTCTCATACCGTCTTTCAGTTTTGCAGCCTGCAGGCATGTGCATGTTGGGAAGAATATTCCCAACTGAACTCTCTCTTTATGTTGGCTTTTCCCATTATTCCATAGTTCTCTGAAATGTAATAGATACTGGCATTCAAATGTACACACACACTAGACCTCCCCCCAAACTCAGCCTGTAGCATGTCTCCTGATTCTGTGCTGGGAAGCAAGATGCATGCATGAAGCACATAGCATGCAGTTGCATCCTTGTAAAGGATTTTCTAGTCCTCTTGCCAACAGCAAAGAGCTTTCTCTTTCAGAGACAGAGATTAAAATAAAGCAGAATCTTAATCTTATCCTCTCTTTTCTTCTGAGTGCCTATTTGCATTTGAAAACTAGGAATTTTACCTAGGAACATTTACCTACCATCTCTATTATTACTGTAGGATTATAAATTTTTCACCTTAGTTTCTTTATAAGAGCCATCTTCAAATAGAGAACGTGCTGCTTTCTTGTAGCTTGGAAACAATGTTTTTGTTGTTGTTGTTGACATTTGGTTGGAGTGCAGCAGAACTTCAAGGTCAGGTTTTAAGGAAGTTTTTAAATTGGACTAATTGTGCACCATTGATAAGAAATACTCTAATGATCTTTTTTTCCCCAAGTAATTCAATGGAACATAAAAGAAGCACAACAGAGCTGTAAATACAGAGCCCAGAGGTACAAAATCTACTACATCAGCCATGTACTGGTTACATGAGTTAAATAACATGATTAAAAATTCTAGATAGAATGATAGAGCTTGATTAATACAGAAGTGAAAGAAACAGTATATCACATAGATTAATAGGAAATTGTGTAGAAACTGAAGAGAACTTGACTCCCAGGGTTAGAAAAGACACAGAAAGACAATGTGATGTCTTTAGCAAACCTGTGGATGAGAGTGCACAGGTTATAGATGAAGGGTTTAAAAAACTAAAGGCTACCTTCATGCTATTAAAAGGGATACCTTTTATTCAAACATCTGCTACTGCTGATGTTCAGTCTCTTTAGTAAAATAATGGGGCTATCATTTTGAGAGAAAAAGGCCTTAAATTAAAGAAATGTGGTGCCATGCATGCATGCATGTCTCCAGGTAGCTGTCAGCTACAGTACGGTTTATTTCTCATACCTACTGAACGAGCCACGGTAGGGGGCATTCTACAGAGTTTTGTACTGCGGTGAGCAGGATTTTAAACCTGATTCAAAATAACTGTATCCACCATGCCCTTTTTGAAACCTTGTCCTCCCTTGCTTTTGTGATTCTTGTCATCCCCTGGTTCTCCTCCTGTCTCCGTAGTCATTGCGCCAGTGTTTCTTCTGATAGGTTCTGCTGCTCCCCTCTTCCTCTTTCTGGTGGTGTCCTTCAGAGCTTTATCATTGGTCCACTCCTCATCTTTCTCCACAGTCATTCTCTAGTATCTCAATCCATCCAATTCCATATTTCAGTGTCTCTCTTTAACATGTCTACCTGGATGTCTTGACGCTTTTTCCCTCTCTTCACACCATTAAACTTTTTGTCTAGGCCCTCATCATCTCCTAGCTTGATAGAAGCTCCTCCTTCCTGATGACCCGCTCCTCCTTCCTGATGATCCTCCTTCCTGATGACCCTGATGTAACAGCTCCATCTATGTTAGAACACCCTTTTAGTTTCTCTGCTGGCTCTGTCTTCTCTATCGTATCAGATACAGCCTCCCCCGCTCTTTAAGGTCTCTAACACATCTGTCTCTCCTTGCTTACTTGTTCTTGTAACTTGTCATATTGCCCTATAACTCTTAATTCTGCCAACGATGCCAGCCTCAGTTGTCCATTTGCCCACATCTCAAACAAACTCCTCCAGTCTTTTTTTCCATCTCAGCCTTCATTCATGGAATACTGTCCCTGAAGCAGTCCGTGCAGAAGGACAGAACACTTTCCCTGAGAAAGGCTGTAAAACCACTCTTCCTCCCTCCTTGAAGTCCCTCCACAAGATCCTTTTATACTATGTTGCTTATGAAAAAGGACAATTTGTGATGGCTGGCTAGAAGGCCAGTAAGGGAATTCTGACACTTATCTTATATATATTTAAAATTAGCAAACTCAAAACCATCTGTGCATACAACTAGGCTACATAATCACATTTCTGGCCACAGTACCTATATCGTTGCTCCCCTATTACCTCCAGTTATTTGTTACTCATTGCCTGTTGTCTTAGATTGTAAACGCTTTGAGACTGGAACTGTTGGTAGTGCTATTGTTGTTAAAGTCTTTGAAGTCTTGTTTGATAGTCTCTTAGATGGGATCAAGGATGATAATAACTGTCGTCCCATGTGGTGTTTGGCATTCAGATGGAGCTGGTAGGGGTGTGATGTCATCTGGGTCCCTCTCTTTCTGGCCTGTTCTGATCAGGATTAGGATGATGAAGGGCTGGGTTCCCAGGAAAAGGTGGAGGTGGCAGCCATGATGGTGAAATTCATTCCAATGAAGTCTGACTGTTTTTTCAGTCTGTTCTTTGTTTTGTTCTTTCATACTTTCCCTGCAAAAATCTTTCTTTTAAGAACCCCAAAAGGGAGTGATGCGTGGAATAGTCCATCCCATCATTACTTTGTCCTCCAATTAGGCCTAATATCAGATATACCAATTTTGGCTCATTAACCTCTGGTTCCAAGTCTCCTATTTTTAACAAGTATAATTTTAACACAATCCTTGAATCATATCAACTAGTTATGTTATGTTTAGACTAATTTAGTTTCTCTGTCTGATTCTCTTGCACCTGTTTATAACATGTTTTATTGAAAATAACATGACCTACTTTCCATGGTAAATGCCTAAGTAGGCAAAAGTTATAGACCAATTGTCACAACACCTCTTATACTGCAAGCATCATTGTAATATCTAGGCACAGATCCAAACATTTTTCCTTACAGATCCCTGTTCATTTCTGTCTTGAATATGTGTTCACTAGCTCAATGAAACCCTATGTACTTAAAAAAAATATATTGTACCCAGCCAATTGTGAAGGAAGTACTGTGTATTGAGCCCATAATATGTTATCTTGACAGAATATTTCAGTGAAGATAGCAAAAAGCCTCTCATCCAAGACAGCAACTGAAAAAAGCCAATTTACTTGAGTATTTGTAAACTGAAATGAGTCTGTTTCTTGTTTGAATGAAAGGCTGAGAAACATGATCAATTCCAATGGAATTTCTCTATATACTTGCAAATCAAAATGAATACACATTAGATATATTGAAACACATTCCAGAGGAGCTGGCTGGTTGTTTAATGAGAAATTGTTTGCATGATGTAAAATGGAAATCTGCTTCTGCAGCATGTGGCACACCAAGCAATAAACAGGTTATAGTTCTTAAATTTAAATGGGAAGGTTATGAGGATTGGGGGTCTAAGCTAGTAATGAGTGATTTTCACTGAGATGGAGGTTGCTGGATGAGCACTCTGGGTATGTCAAGGCTGAGGATTATTGGGTATGAATATGTTCCACTGATAATCCTAAAGGTAAATAATGATGCGTCTGGCATAAATAGCACATTTTAATACACCTCTACCCCAATATAATGCTGTCCTCGGGAGCCAAAAAATCTTATCGTGTTATAGGTGAAACCGCGTTATATCGAAATTGCTTTGATCCGCCCGAGTGTGCAGCGCCACCCCCCCGGAGTGCTGCTTTACCACGTTATATCCGAATTCATGTTATATCGGGTCATGTTATATCGGGGTAGAGGTGAATTTGAATCTCAAAGTGCTCATTAAACACCGATTTTCATAATAGTCCTGTGTGATAGGTTTATGTTCAATACAGATAAGAGCCAGAACCAGAATCTTTTATGAAACTGTACCCTTGCTACAACCTTTGGTATGGATAAAATGGAACTCTGACCCAAACAACCCTTGGTTTTGGATTTTAAAGGCCATAATCCATGCAAATTTTTGCCAGATTAAACAGTGACTTCTTTAGCCCATCTGTAATCTATGTTACCAGTGGATATTAACTGAAATACAGAAGTTTAAATGATTCAGGCAGTAATCACTCAATTCAGTGGCAGAACTGGGATCTCTGAGACCTGGACCTCCCAGTCCACTGCTCTAAAAATTAGACAGCAACCCTTGACTGAATCTTCATCCAAGGCACTCCACTTTGGGGTGAAATAAATAATCTCCTAATAATGTAGCTTTTAAACAAACTGTAACAGCTCCAGTGGTTGGATACTTCCTGAGTCAGAGACTCCGTCATGCTGCCATTTGTTTTTTTGCCTGCATATCTGTATATGTAATGCTAAATCTCAATTACAGCTGTTTATTTTAAATGTAAAGCCTGCTCAGGCAGTCTGGGGTAAATAAGACCTAGATGCTGCCTTCCTGAATCACATTTAGTAGTACTTTACTCAGGGAGCAGTCCCATTGATTTCAGTGGGGTTTCTTGTGGGGTTAAGGTGCTACTCAATAGGAGTAAGAGTGGCACACTGCCCCTAGGATTGTCAGCTTTTCAGGGCATGATCTGTGCACACAATTTATACTTGTACCGTGCCTAACACAAGTGTGGCCCTGATCCTTGCAATCATAGTACAAATAACTAATAAAGATAAATCAATACATATATGGATTTAGTGATTTCTGTGACTTTTTCCATAGGCATGCTCCCTGGATTTTGCCACTGCAAGACTGGCTATGCAGGTAAAAGCTGCAATCGATGTGCATTGGGTTACAAGGGTTATCCTGACTGCGTGAGCTGTAGCTGCTCTGTGAAAGGCAGCTTGAATGAAGACCCTTGTATAGGATCCTGCATTTGCAAGGTATGAGCGTCAAACTATTTTCAGCCATAGTTAATCACCATTGATATTATGAGAAATTAAAACTCATTATCCTCTACCGTCATTGCAATGTTGTTATGCTGTTCTTTTTGTTCGAGTGATTGCACATGTCCGTTCCACTTTGGGTGTCTGCACACCTTGTGCACAGTTTTCAGGGATTTTTCCCCTAGCAGTACCTGTCAGGGCAGCGTGAGCACCCTCTGGTGCCTCATGCCACTGCACACAAGTATAAAGGGCTGTGTTGCCCCCACCCTCCTTCAGTTCCTTCCTACTGCAAGTGATGGTTGTTGTTGGAATTGCCATCTTTGATTCATCATATCTTCCCCTGCTTAGTGTAAATAGTACTTGTAGCATTAGTCTGTAGTCTTGTATAGCATATCTGTAAATAGTTAGTTTTAGAGATAAGTTTGGAATATAGTCTTTTTAGTATACAGTTGCTGGTGCCTGATTGGGTACTGGGCTTGGTACCAGACTGATGCCCTGTTCTCCTGGCTTTAAGGCCTGTTGTTCATGTAACAGGTCTAGCCCAGTGAGTGACCCATACCCCAACTGCCTTAAGTTTGTGGGAGAGGTGCATGTTGTGGTAATAGCCTACTGTCCCAGATCTGGACTTTAGCGTCCAAAATCTGGGTGCTTACCTGAAACTCCCCCAAGCTCACTACCAGCTTGGATATTCTCGCTGCCACCAGGTCAGGAATTTATAGGGCCTGACCCCCCTTTCCCTCGTTCGTGGTGTCCCCAACCCTTCTTGGGGGACCCCCAGTTCCACAATCGCTTGGAGTCTCAGAAAGCAGGAAGAGATAACACCCTTCCCCCCCTCCTTCCCAGCTTCATCATGGTCTAAGCTTGCCGCGTACAAGAAACCTGTTTTCTCGCTTCCAAGAGATAAGCGTTCATTCCCTCAGAACAATTAAGATGCAAAATACCAACAGCTTGGCTTTGCCTTTCCCTTCTCTGTCTTCCCGTGAGGGAGACAGCTACTGGTGCAGAAATCCTATCCCTTTACCTCACTAGGAAAAGAAACTCCCACCAGTTTCAAAAGAACTTTATATAAAAAGAAAGAAAATACAAAACAATAATCTTGCATTAAGAAACTCAATACAGGCTCTTGCTTATAAGAAAATATGAATAACAGTCTGATTTAAAAGATAGCCCGATTAAACCAGTCAACAAATCAACATACATGTAAATACACACAAAGCTCATCATAGCCGAATTACTTTGCTTTCCTTTGTACCACAGATGTTTAGGAAGAACTTTGGAGATAAGTTGGAGTTAGAAGAAAGCTTGTCCCTCACAGCCGAGGAAGCAACAAAGACACAGCAATCCACATCTGTACATACAACACAAAGCTCTCATAGCCGAATTACTTTGCTTTCCTTTGTACTCACAGACTTTTAGTAGAATATTTGAGATAAGAGGGAGTTAGAAGGAAACTTGTTTACTCATAGCCGAGAAAACAACAAAAGACCCCGAGTATACAAATTCCCGCCCCTGACTTTTAAACAATCCAGTTCTCTGATTGGTCCTCTGATCAGGTGTTTGGTTACCCTTTCCAGGTAAAAGAAACTTAACCCTTACCTTACCTATCTACTTATGACACATGTAAGTGACAAATTTCACATTTGTAGAGGATTCAAATCCTGTTGGAAAAAGGGCAGGGCTACCAGAGGCAAATATCAGCTCAATGAGTCTGCACTCTATCCATCATCAGAACCTTCTCCCACTCCAAATGGGTTCCAAGCATGTCCGAGTTTCCTAGGAGAGCTCCTCCTGTTCTGACAGAGTCCTCAGGCAGATCCGTGTCACAGGAGCCTAAGAAGAGACTGTGGGAGCCTAATAAAGATTTGGTACCACCACCCTGCAAGGAGAAGCACTACGTGTTCACAAGACCTCAGAGGTGTGCTCAAAAAAAGTCACGCCCCTAGGAGCAGAGTGGACCAGAAAGGGTCAGTTGAGACCATTCCCCAAAGGATTGGCACCACTTGTGGTACCTCAACAGGAGCCCTTTCCAGTGCCGTTGACACCTGAGGCTTTCGAGGCAACTTGAGAGTTGCTTAATTTGTCGGTACCAACTTCTCTTCTGCTCAGTACCAGTCACTTCTACTCTTGCAGTACCTCTGTGTAGGATTGCGTCTATAGGCAAGCCAGCAATGATTTGGCTGATACCCACTTCCCAAGACTTGGAACCTCCCTCCTTGGTACCAATGGGTTCAGCTCCCCAATGGTCAGAGGAGATACACTCCTCCTCAGACTCAGAAGTCATATCCTTTGGGTCCTGACATGAGCATGCCTAACAGGCCCAGTGGAGTGCCTGCCTGTTGTGATACTGTCCACAGGCTCATCATCCTAATAGCCAGTGGTCTGCCCATCATCCTAATAGCCAGTGGCCCAGCCTCCATACCAGTAACCCTTCCAGACCTCTTGGGGCTTCCCTCCATGTTCCAGAACCTCTCTGTTGCCTCCTCACACTTCTATGTCAGTCAGGTGCAGGAGCATCTGCATGAAGGTCACCATCTTCCTTCCCCGGTACCAGATTGGTACCATGCAAGTTGAGCTGCATGCTCAGGACTCCTCGATAGGGGGATTGGAGGATGTACCTCCTCAACCTTCAGCCTCTTCCACGTTGCCTGATGAGGCGGTATTGACTGACTCTACCTCTTCCCCTCCTGATGATTTTAGAGCTCATCAGCCATTGTTGAGTAGGGTGGCTGTAGCTCTGGATATCCAGGCAGAAGAGGTACAAGAAAGGTGTCACAGGCTTGTGGGTATTTTAGGTTCTGTGGGCCGTTCTATGGTAGCTCTCCCTATTAATGAACCTATCGTGGAGCCTGTCAAGATTTTATGACTTACCCCTTCTTTTCTGTCTCCCACTCCCTCAGGGTGGAGAAAAGATATTCTGTCCTTTCATGGAGATTCGAACACGTTTGCAACTACCCTTCTCCAGGCTCGCTGGTGGTTGCAGCCACCAACAGAAAAGGAGAGGCAAGGACACCAGGCCTCTACTCTGACGGGAAAGGAAGCAAAAAAATCTAGATCCACTTAGCAGAAAATTTTATTCCAGAGGTTCCTGAGTTTACAGCTCAGGATTGCAAACCAGCAAGCTCTGCTGGGTTGATAGGATTTCAGCCTGTAGGATAATGATAATATGATACTTTGCCTCATCAAGAAGCTTGTCTTTGAGCTGTGGGAGTTATGTTCTTTGGTGGAGTAAGGCAAATTAATTGCCAGAATGGCATCGCCGGTGAGCCTAGATGTTGCAGATTCCACAGCTCAAGATATGGCCTCTGCCATCATGATGAGGCATTTATCTTGCCTACAGGTATCAGGCCTCCCTCCAAAGGGGCAACACACAATTCAAGACCTCCCATTTGAAGGCTGTTGTCCAGTAAAACTGATCAGAGGCTTCATAGCCTTAAGGATTCAACGGCAACCTTTAAGTCTCTGAGGATCAATGCACTGGCGACAAAAAAGAAAGCCATTCCACCTACAACATTCCCAGTGGTTTCAGCTCTTCTTTACACATTTCCAGGACCTGCCTAAAAAAGGGAAGGAGTTACAAGATACATCTTCCTCCTCCACCCTCCTCTGCAACTACCAGCTCTTCTAGGCAATCTGGATTATCTAAGCAATGATTTTCACCTGCTGGTTGAGGACAGTATACACTCCCCATAGAGCCATCTTTCCTGAATGCTAGTTTTGCCAACTGCTTATCCCACTTGCTAAGCATTTGGACCGACATCACTATGTATTAGTGGGTCCTAAGGAAGAGGAAACTGTGAAACACCCTTCAACTGATTTCTATCTCCCTTCCCTATCCCTCTTCAGGGACCACTCTCACAAGAGGATCCTACATCAGGAGGTCCAGTCTCTGCTCCTCCTGGAGGACATACAGGAAGTTCCCATGTTGTTCAGAGGGAAGAGATTTTAGTCCTGTTACTTTCTGATCCCAAAAGCAAAGGAGAGGGGTGTCCTCAGGGGTATTTGTTCTGAATTGCCACTATAGCATCATCATATAAACATAGTGGTTCAAGAAACCATTTGGGTCTTATCCTCCATGGACTGGTGAATGTTTGCAAGTAGGGACCCAATCCACAAAGCTATGCAGGAGGCAATCCTCCTGTGGAATTAATGCTTCACCAGTACCATCAGCCTGAGAGCTGCTTACATTCCAGGAGCTCAGACTACTCTGTGTTAGCAGGTCATTCACAAGCCAGCATGAGTAGTCTCTTGGACCAGACTTTTCCAGCTCCATTTTCCAGCAGTGGGGAACTCCTCAAATTGACCTATTTCCAACAAGAGAAAACAAAAAAATGTCATCTTTGTTGTTCCCAAGCAGGTCACAGCCCAGGTCACTGACAGATGCTTTTCTTCTGCCTAGGTTGAGAGGCCTACTCTATGTCTTCCCTCCAGTTCTGCTCCTGCCCAAAATCTTATCCAAAGTCAGCAAGATTTCATGCACTTTATTCTAATAGCTCTAGTATGGACATGTCAACATTGAATTTTGACTTTACTAGATCTATCAGTCAGACTTCTGCTGTTGCTCCTGATGGAAGTAGATGTGATATCCCAGGATCACGGTCGCCTTCTTCATTCCAACCTTCAGACAAAAACCAGTTACCTACCTTTCTATAAATGTTGGTTTTTGAGATGTGTTACACATGTCCATTCCATGACCCACCTTCTTTTCCCTCTCTATTGGAATCTTGCTGGTAGGACAGAATGGAGAGGGGTCGGGGCAGTGCAGCCTTTTTATAGATATGTGCAGTGGTGTGAGTCACCAGACGGAGCTCACACTGCCCCAGCAGGAACCGCTCAGGGAAAAATCTCTGACAACTGTGCACGGGCTGCACACACAACCATAGTGGAATGGACGTGCAACACATCTCAAAGAACAACTGTTGCAGAAAGGTAGGCAACTGGGTGTCAAAAAATTGTGACTCCTTTTAGGGTTAATGTGTTCCTGATCTGACTGTGACACTTCAAATCTTGAGTACAAGTCTTAAAACAAGTAATTAGGAATCAGCTGCCATTCAGGTAAGCCCAATAGAATTATACTCAAGATAAGATATTTAAGACATTCAGAAAGCTGTGAATTGCTTATTTCAAATTCCAACCACCATCCGCCCAGGAGCTATACATTAAAAGTAGCTGAGCACTGTCAACTCTAAAAATAATCTGTCATATGTTTTTTTCAAAAAACAAATATTCTGAACTATTGGTTAAGGGGAAATGGCATTTAAGGCCTCTATTTTATAGGTTGTTATGTAGTATATTTAGTCATTCTGCTGCCAAAGTTTGGACAAATGAGATTCTTTTTTCCATTTTGGTCCCTTTGTTTGGAAACCTCCAAGGTATTTCTTTCAAAGATGTTGTTAAAATCTGACTGCTGAGACTGTATGTGCTGTAGGCTGAAGTTCTTAGTGCTGTGTGTGTGTAAATTCAGAAAGCCAAATATTGATATAGCTTTTGAATTAAAACACTTTTAAAATGATACACAACTATTTTTAATTTAAAAATATCCTCAATACCAATAATACACATGAAGGTCCTGTTGTCCAAAAGATGCAGCTTACATAAGAAATAAGTCATCCTGAATATGCTCAGCAGAGAGCAACATGGTAGATACTATGGGTTATTTTTCAATAATTTGTTGTGTATGTTCCATTTGGATGTTTAATTTACAGACTCTGATACAAGTGTAAAAATGCTTCTATTAAGTTCTCAAGAGCACAGGTGTACAAAAAAGTTTCATTCTATCATCTCCTATTGAATACACTCATAAACCACCAGTGTGACAGTTGAGCAGCGCTGAAGTCTGTTCAGGGTATTAATCTTATCCTCACTTGGCACATATATAACACTCAAATGTTCTCTGTCAGAAGTAAAATCTCTTTCTATCAGGGTTTTAATTTTTAAGCTATCATGTCTAGAGGATCAGACTTGGGGCACATTTCATTATGCTCTGATTTGAAAATGAGCTTTGAGTTATATATTCAAAATATACTTTACTGTAGGAAACAATTCTGTACTGGCAGAGGGGTGGGTTATATATCTTTTTCCACCTTCCAGGTTTAGGATTCTGTTAACTTACTATCTGCTCACAAGAATGGTGTAGATTACTTGCAGTTATAGAGTACAATTTTGTGCTCTGCTTTGTTAATGAAACTTTTATTATAACAAATACATTTACTTTTCAGTCCTCACTTTTCTTTCCTCTTCCCAGCCTGCCCACAGTAACACATCAGCAATTCAATTGGATCATATTAAAGGAACTTTTAGGGCCAGATTTTCAAAGTGGTTTCAAAAATTGTAGCTGCAAACATTTGTCTGCATAGAAACCAGTTTCAGAGGCCAGTTACAGCTAGAGTACAGTAGTACTACAGCTTAAATTTTCAGACCAACAGCCTTGACAGTTGCTTTAAGCTTTTGATGTACAGACTCCAAATGATGTTGCTAGCTGGCGAGAGACAATGAAAACAGATAAAGGAATAGATACAGAATTACCACATAATTGGTGATAACATCCTTTTCTGAATCTGTCCTTTGCCTGTTTTTCATTAGCTGTGTCCCGTTTTTCTCTCATTTTTCCTTCCTGTCTTCTCTTTGTGTTTCTGCTTTTCTCCCCCTTCTGCCACTTATCCTTTATTTGCCTCACTTTTTCCATCTCTCCAGCATCTCTGACCAGAAGGCAGGCAAGTGGCTTTCAGTTAACTTATTTCTGTGCCACAAAACCAGGATGATCCTAATTTACTTATGTTATGGGCAGGCTTTCCATAAACTATTCAGCCTCTGCTGGCCTGGAGCCAATGATTCTGGTACATCTGTGCACATTTCATAGTGTGGTGTCCAGGATTAAAGAGACCATGTGCAAAATAATTTGGAGAGAATACTTATAAGGATAATTCTTCTCTGGGGTATCTTTGAAAAATACTGTTGCATTATTCAGCTCCCACACAGCGTGAACCTTTTTGTAATGCATCCCATGCATCTCTGTCTCTGCATATGGGCCAGATTGATTACATACTGGTAACTCAGCATCTCAACTAGTAAAATAAACCTTTGCTGTAAAACAAAATTACAAAATGCTGCAATGATCTGGCACTTGAGTCCTTTGCTCCAGTTCTCCATAGGTTCACAGATCATCTATGTGTTGGCAAATACTGTCAGTCATGGATGGAGAAATACAGGCCTTGCCTATACTTGGATAAGCCTTTATTTCAGCAGTTAGTGGCCAGCTACAGGAGTAGCTGCACTGGTGCAAAGCCCAAGCATAGACAAGAAGAACTGAAAAGCTGCATTTTGCGCTGGATGAGCATACTCTGGTTTCAAGTAGCTATTGCAGTTGCTAGACACTAATTGCTGATTCCCAAGAATAGGCAGGTTGTACCCCATATTTTCCTTCCTTTGGCCATCCATGTTTTAGAGGAGATTTATTAGATTATTGTGAAAAAATATGTTCATGGAAAAGGTATAAAGTTAAATGGCCAAATTCTACCTTCAGTTGCACACATGCAATCCCTTTAACTTTAGTTGGGTTGCACCAGTTTAATTGTTTGGAGATTTAGGCTCTTATATTGAAAAATTAGGGGACAGTTTCCCATAAATGTCTTCTTTTAGCATTGTTGTTTCAAACCAAAAGAGAGCAAAAAGCCTTTAATTTTAATATGTGATAGCTGAAGTAATATTCTAATATGCATTTCCAGGAAAACGTTGAAGGAGAAAACTGTGATCGTTGTAAACCAAGTTTCTTCAACCTGCAGCAAGATAATCCCAGAGGCTGTGAGGAGTGTTTTTGTTCAGGGAAAACAAATGTCTGTATAGACTCTCACTGGACCTACAGCAGTGTAAGAAAAATAATAGTAAACATCATAGCAAAAATATGTCATTGATTATGCTGTCTTTTAAAATGGATCTTGTACATCACATGTTATCCTAAGATCTGCAGGCAAATGATATACGATGTAAGTTTTTTCAGGTATCCAAAAGAAAAGGATTTTTCACACACAAGAACTGATCTTTGTTTTCATTGTGAAAATGTTCTGAAATCAACATTGTGATTGATATAGAAAGCAATTCAGAAATGTCTGTCAGAGATGAAGCTGTGTCTGTGAAACAGTCATGGAATGTGCTGATGATGAAGTATGAAAAATGTGAGTAACTCTGAGGTGTCCATAGGGCTGTCTCTTTTCTGGGTGTGTAGTAAATATCCATATAGACACATATGGATTAATTAAGAGTTTGCACTTACAAATACACAATTTGTGTGAGAAATAATATCCTTTATAGGGGCATGTAAACAGTGAGGGTCTTATGCCTCTGGTGAATTTCTTTTGTACAAAATGTATATAGCATTGAAGCTAAGTGTGGGGTGACCTTTCCAATGGTCTTACTTGCAAAAGCGCATTGTAGAAAATATTTTTTTTTTTGTACAAGCATGCCCTATACTTTCAATAAGGTCTCAAAGTCTGGACACCAATTTCTTTATAAAGGGGCTATAATACATGTCTGTAAATCTAGCTTGGGAAAATTTGTTTTAGGTTAAATAGCTACTTGTTTTGGCTGTTTGGTATATGGGAACTCTGGGAGTAAAGCGGTCTGTCTGGTGTACTCCGCTACATACCAGTATCCAGAAAGCTTTTCCAGCTCACAGCTGAGCCATTTCATAGCTCTGCTGGTATCTAGGCATCTGGAAAGCAACCAAAAGCCTTGAGCATGCTTGTATATGTATTAAGCTCTTCTGTACTGGTTAGTTTCATGATAGAGGATTTCAGAGATTCAGGAGCTGAGGTTTTTGATCTTTGCTAGCTGGTGCAGTAGAAGAGACCTTTGAGCTTCTAAGATACAGGTCTTTCGAACAATAATCTACATTGTCTATGTCTGAATAATATCTGTTCAGATTTGTTGAACTCACTTCAGGCTTCTGTACCATGTGGGACTTATATCACTTACAGAGTATTTGTGTTGTGAGACCTACAGTGTAAGTATGAATGGCTCTTATTCAAATATTATTGGGAACTCTTTCTGTTAAGCCATTGGGAACAAATATTTACCTATGGCATCCCCTAACTTTTTGGCAGCCTAAGTGGCTGTCCAGGACACAAAAATCCAAGAGCTGGTATGCATACAGTAGATTCATTTTCCTATGAATACTCTCGTGTCACTGAATACGATTCTTCACTGAGATTAATCAAGATCTTAAACCAAATGAAGCTGCAGAAAAGACAAAAAACAAAACAGAGGCTGGTGGGTGCTGGGACTTTGATATCTCGACTCTCCTTCCAACAGGTATTTTATTCTGTCATTATAGGTAGGAGACATGAATGGCTGGTATCTGACTGATGTACCTGGTCTCCTTCGAGTTACACCTCAGCAGGACAGTTTTGATGGACCTCAGCGGCTTAGCATCAGTAATGTGGCTGCCAGAAGAGTGCTGCCGCTGATTTATTACTGGAGTGCACCCAGTCCTTATCTGGGCAACAAAGTAAGTGCAAATGGTCCTTGCCTGTATGATAATTTAATTTATTGCTAAAGAAAGATGTAAGCCATTTTTTTTAGTTCCTGTTGAAGGGAAGATTAAGTTGGACAGATATTTGACCAGCAAAATTGCTTGCTGAAAAGAACTGAGTTATGCATGCAGAGAATCCTTATGAGACACAAAGTATCAAGGGAGAGCAGAATTAACTAAGTACTTCAATTCTGAGACCATTTGAGGCCTCTGCTGTCAGGTCTTAGAGAAGCTCAGATAATTTGCAATGTTGTTTTTTGAACAAATTTGTTGGCATATGAATATGTGTTTCAGGTTGTCCTCTTCTCTTTCTGTCTCGTCCTTGGATAAGAAAGGCTGTTTCCTATCCTGCTTTTCACAGATGCAAAGTGTATATCAGATGTTGTGAGTGAGGTTACAAAACTTTAATGCTTGGCATAAACTTGTGTAGGGAACTCTGCCCTGGAATTCAGAAGGTGCTGTACTAAACTTTGTGCCAGTTTCACTACTCATCTTTATTCAGATCAACTCACCCCCGCCACCCCCCACACAAGCACATAAATATATAAACATATAAGTATCTGCCCTCTGAAGGTTACTGCACTACGTTACTTTTAAAATCTTTGAAGATCTCCCTGGCTGCCTTACTGGTCTAAGTATCAGGCTTGCTATCCACAGACTTTCTGTTACCACAGGTGGTGTGTTCTTAAAATGAGTTTTCTGTCAGTCTTTGGAATTTGGGACTGTGTTCAGAACTTGAGCTTTTTTCTGATTATGGTGAAGTATATGGAACTATAGTGTGCTTCAGCACATTTTTCATTTTAGTTTCTTCAAGCTCATCCGCCTATTTTTGTCCTGTTGGCTGGAAATCAATGTGACAAAAGGTAAGTGAGCATGTGAAGATTAAACAGCATAATTTCCAAAGAACATGAGCATCCTTTTTCATGACTATAAGGTGCTTAAAGATAGCCAAGCCCATTCAGCTGGGGTAAGGGACATTTTTTATAGCTTCCATACACAGTGAACTTTTCCTGTACCCTAGTAGAAACTTTACACAGACAAACTTCTTCCTTTTCCATTTAGTGAACAAAATAATGGGAAGAGTGTGTGCAAATTGTCTGAACATAGAAGACATTTTTTCAATGTAATTTGAAGGTCCTTTGTGGTTTACTGTCAGACATTTCTGTATGAATGAAACAATTTGCCTTAATAACTGAACCATATAAATTTTTGATACTACAATAATACTGAAAGCACTCACAAATTACCACAGTACATCTTAACTGTCATGTTACATCATGTAAATTATAGTCATGATGACATGCTTAGCTTGGATGATTTAGTGTATTGCTATGAAAATGGAGTATTGTAGGTTCTTATTTGTAAACTCAATAAAACATCTCTCTAAATAGCTGAAACTGAATTAAACCAGCCCTTCTGAACTATGACTGCTAGCTGTGTTACAAGTATAATAATTGCTGTTTTAGGTTAGGTGTGCTTTAACCTGCCTTAAAAGTATGCAGAGAAAGGTTTTAAGAAGTTTTATATCAAGACATTTAAATTTAGTGTAATTCATAACTCTGGGATCCATGCTACAGCTTCAACCCCCTTTCTTTTTGTCTCTACCCCTTTCATTAAAATGTTCCCTCTAAAAATAAATTTTTGTAAAACATGGGAACAACTGTCCCTCTATATTGAGAGATCCCAGTTTTCAAACATATCCGAAAACCTTCATTTGAAAGGCTTCTTTTAACATAAAGCTGGCTTGTGGTGCACATGTTGATTTCCATGTGTATTCTAGCTGCACGTTTTCAATCCACCTACAAGTGCTTCTTTCACATGACACAAGAGTTGTAAAATGGGATGATACTGTGTTTGTAACCCTGAACTTTGCTTACCAATGAATGACACTGGAGTTTGTTCTGTGGCAGATTCTGGTTTCTCTAAAAAGGTTGGGCTACAAAGTGAGTAACGGGAGACTGTAGGTAACGCTTTTAGGGCTCTTGTTTATGTGAAAGTGACTGACAGTATGACGAGGGGACAAGAAAGCAAGAAAAGGATTGTAACATCTCAGTTGTTGTTGTTGTTCTTGTTTTTTTTAGAAAAACAGAACAACAATAACAAAATACTACTGTACTACAAGCAACATGTCAGAAATTAGGTGAAATTTTACCAAATTAAAAATATAAAATACATGCAGTTCTTGTGTTATATAAAATGCAGATTGTTGGGATTTTTTTTAAAACAAACATAAAAGTTTTCAGATGCTTGTTTTAGCATATATTGGTTTAAAATGAAAATCTGAAGGTGTGGTTTATTCATCAGAAGAAGGGCTGTTATTTGGGTTATTCTGAAACAATATAATTTTGCAAACTGCTGGATTATTTTATTAAGAAAGTTTTTGCTTGGCTACTATTAAGATTTAACAAGAATCACAAAATAGCTTTTCTGTCTATTTTATGGATTCCAATTTAATTCTGGATTGAGGCAATCATAAGTACTTGGTAACACAATACTCTGTATGGGTATGTCTACACTGCAATTAGACACCTGCGGCTGGCCCCTACCTGCTGACTCTAGCTCCTAGGGCTTGGGCTAAGGGACTGTTTAACTGTGGAATGTAGAGATTCTGGCTGGGGCTGCAACCTGAGCTTTGGGACTCTCCCACCTCACAGGGTCCTAGAGTCTGGGCTCCAAGCCCCAACATCCATACTGCAATTAAACAGCCCCTTATCCCAAGGCCCATAAGCCTAAGTTAGCTGGCATGGGCCAGCCCCAGGTATTTAACTGCAGTATAGACATATCCTAAGACAGAGATCGGCAACCTTTGACATGCGGCCTGTCAGGGAAATCCGCTGGCTTGCCAGGATGGTTAGTTTACCTGCAGCGTCCGCAGGTTTGGCCGATCGCAGCTCCTACTGGCCACGGTTCGCTGTTCCAGGCCAATGGGGGCTATGGGAAGCGACATGGGCTGAGAGATTCTGCCTAGTGTAGAAAATGCTTTTGTTCTATTAAACAGATAAATATTAAACATTATAAAGCCCCTATTTGGCAAAGCTGCCTTTTTTAACAATTACTTCCACTAGGAATTTATTTTTGATTATCTTTAAAAGAAAAGAGAATATGTTAATATAATGTTAGCATTCTGTCTTAAAGCTCCAAGAGCCAAAAAATTGAATTAAGGCTAAAATTTCATCCATAACTCTTTCCGCTGTGCATAGGTATTATCCTTCTATTTAGGCTCCAAAAGAATGGCTGCTTTAATGTCCCATATGACCTGTATCAGCAATGCAGCACAAGGTGAGTGAAGGACCTATTTTTAGCCTTAATTAGTTTTATTCCTTCAGTAGGTTTAATCTTTAGGGCTAAACCTTAGAATATTTGCATCTAAAAGTATTCCTGAAAAAATACTGTGCGACTACACCAAGGAAATTGGGCAGGAATGGTGTCCCTAGGCTCTGTTTGCCAGAAGCTGGGATTGGGTGGCAGGGCATGAATCACTTGATAATAACCTGTCTGTTCATTTCCTTTGAGGCACCTGCCATTGGCCACTGTCAAAGAACAGGATACTGGGTTTGATGGACCTTTGGTCTGACCCAGTATGGCAGTTCTTATGTTCTTACGAAATTGCCCAAACAAATGGACAATTGCACATGGACAAATAAGTATTTACATGGGCAATTATCTGATTGTTTGCATATGCGTCGCCATGTGCAATGTATAAAATAACATCACCATAAAAATGCTATGACTTTAAGACCCTGTGCTGCTTGGTATTATGTGCAGCAATGGGAGTTTAGGCCTTGAAAATGACAGCAGGTACAGCTTAGTGAATGCTGTATAATAGTACATCGCCCTAGTTTAAGGAAAAACAAACAGCATAAGTGTCTTACTGCTCTGTGTATAACAGGGCTTTGTGCTTTCTTTATTTTCTTCCATTTGTGTTCATTTTTGGTGGAGTTCTGGTCCAAGAAACAGAATCCTGCAAAAGAAATGATAGAATACAGATCACACAGAATCCCCCGCCCCATAAACCAGCGTAAATAATACAATGATGGATTGAAACATAAATGCCAAGATCAATTGTCCTAAATTATTAATACATCTGGACCGTCAAAACTCCATCTAGTATTCCCATGGTTTAGCTTCAGATAGCAAAAATTGGAGACTGTTTCTAGATCATCAGACTTGATAGCTGCAATTTGATACCAAAATATGAAAACGTTTTGGCTTTTTTTCACTGCAAGCCTGGGAAAGGACAGCAGTCTCTGCTTGACACTTCCTGATGGTTGAGATAACAGACAAAATGCTATTAGAAGCTAATTTTTTTATAAGCTTTTCTTTCGAGATCTACTGGCACTTCCTGGAAAACCTTAAATGTTAACAAATAATATTGATAGCACTACGGTATGTCATAACTGATCGAGTGAATTTTGCTCAATTATTAATAACTCTAGCTGCCCTGATATGTATATACACACAACACCCTTTTAAGTTTATTTGTTTATTTATTTAGAGCTAATCAGTTCTGATGGATAAAATGTCATACTTATTTAAATGGAAGTAAAATCAAATGAGTGTCCAGCAAGGTGGATAAAATTGAATTGTTATGTTTCAAATCAGATGTTTTACTTTATTTTTAAATTTAGATTTGTTTAAAATTAAAATTTGAATTTACACCTGTGCCTCAAGAACCCCTTAACCAGGGCCGGCACCAGCGCAGCAAGTAGGTGCTTGGGGCGGCCAATGGAAAGGGGCAGCACGTCTGGGTCTTTGGCGGCAATTCGGCGGCGGGTCCCTAGGTCCCTCTCAGAGCGAAGGACCTGTCGCCGAATTGCTGCCGAAGAATGAAGCGGTGATTGCGGGGTTATTTTTTTTTCTGCCACTTGGGGCCGGCCCTGCCCTTAACACCAGTTGGCAAGGGGGTGCAGAGGGATTACAGGGATTTCCCAACTCTGGTATATACATAGAAGCATAGAAATGTACCCCCCACCCCAACCTTCTCTTCTCTAGACCAAACAAAGCTAGTGTTTTCAGTCTTTCCTCATAGGTCACGTTTTCTAGACTGTTAATGATTTTTATTATTCTGCTCTGGACTTTCTCCAATTGGTCCACAACTTTCCCCAGGTGTGGGGCCCAGAGCTGGACACAGTACTCCAGTACATTCTAGTTCACCAAAGAATGTCATATGAAGTCTCAAAAGCTGATGTCAAATTGGTCATCAGTATCACTGTGGAAGGAAATACATATAGATGTTTAAAATTATATTCTTAAGATCTCTGTCTAGTGACTGGCTGCCAGCAAAGATGAAAAAAACATTTCTTGTCTAACAGAAATCTACATCTATTTGGCTGTTTACATGTCAATTAAATACTGTATGATTCACAGTGAGTCTGAACTGAATGCTAGTGAAGGACTGTGAAAATTTCAAGGAAAGAAGAATAACAGTGGGGTGGGGAGAACCCTGTCTTGAGGTGTGCGTCAAAAGCTTGCTGTAGTTCATTTGGGGGACAAAGATGACACTGTCATTATTCATCTACAAAGTAGATGGATGGTGAGTTTACTCATTCAGGCTTGGTTGAAATCACCGGAGAGAATGTTGTGTGAGACAAGTCTGTTTAGATAGGAGTATAATAATTCTTATGATAATGATAATTACATAACAAATTAAAAAACAGAAAGCATAATTCTATAAATTATCCAGAATCCTCAATGTTTAAAGAAAGGACATGAACAATTAGACCATGGCAAGAAGGGGTGTGAATCTATCCCCCACACCTGCCGCAGACTAACTGTTCCTCTACAGTTTTCTGACATGCGTTAACAGTTCGTTAGAGCACTTTGATCTAGTCCTCTCTGAAATGGGACTAGATAGACTAGATAGGCCCAAAGTAAGGTCTGTGAGGCAGATCTCCAGCTTGTGTATATTGACTAAGCAGATTACTTAACAGGGCCTGATTTTCAGAGGATGGATGTTCAGCACTTTCTGAAAATCTTTCCTTTAAGGTGTGTCAAGTTGGTCACCCAAAAATCAAGGCACCAACATCACTAGGAACTTTTGAAAATCTTTACTTAATAGTAAATAATAATGGTATGATTCTTCCAGAAGTTATCCAAGCATTCACCTAGCATTTAGCATCATCAATATTCCTGGAAGAAAATATGATAGGCTTTTGAGAGCTCAGCACTCAAAACTGGAGTTTTCTGATAGACTGAAAAATGATAATTCCTTTCCTGGACTAATAAACAACTTTCTGTGTGAAATGTTAAGTAATAAATGCCAGTCAGAGCTGATAGAAAAGCAGCAGACCAACAGGAAACTTGAAAAAACAACAAGGAGTCCTTGTGGCACCTTAGAGACTAACAAATTTATTTGGGCATAAACTTTTGCAGACTTATAACCCACTTCATCAGATGCATGGAATGAAAAATACAGAATGCACTATATATATTACAGCACATGAAAAGATGGGAGTTGCCTTACCAAGTGGGGGGTCAGTGCTAACCAAGCCAATTCAATCAAGGTGGACATCACCCCACAGTTGACAAGAAGGTATGAGTATCAGCAGAGGGAAAATTACTTTTTGTAGTGACCTATCCACTCCCAGTCTTTATTCAGGCCTAATTTGATGGTGTCCAGTTTACAAATTAATTCCAGTTCTGCAGTTTCTCGTTGAAATCCATTTTTGAAGTTTTTGTTGTTGAAGAATTGCCACTTTTAAGTATGTTATTGAGTGTCCAGGGAGATGAAAGTGTTCTCCTACTGATTTTTGAATGTTACAATTCTTGATGTCTGATTTGTGTCCATTTATTCTTTTGCAAAGAGACTGTCCAGTTTGGCCAATGTACATGGCAGAGGGGCATTGCTGGCACATGATGGCCAATATTCACAGTAGTGATGTGCAGGTGAATGAGCCTGATGGTGTGTCTGATGTGTTAGGTCTATGAACGGTGTATCTTGAATAGCTATGTGGACAGAGTTGGCATTGGTTTTGTTGCAGGGATTGGTTCCTGGGTTAGTGTTTTGTTGTGTGGTGTGCAGCTGCTGGTGAGTATTTGCTTCAAGTTAGGGGGCTGTCTGTAAGCAAGGACTGGCCTGTCTCCCAAGGTCTGTGAGAGTGAGGGATCATCCTTCAGGATAGGTTGTAGATCCTTGATGATGTGCTGGAGAGGTTTTAGTTGGGGTGCAGTAGGTGATGGCTAGTGGCATTCTGTTACTTTCTTTGTTGAGCCTGTCCTGTAGTAGGTGACTTCTGGGTACCCTTCTGGCTCTGTCAATCTGTTTCTTCACTTCACCACATGGGTGTTGTAGTTTTAAGAATGCTTGATAGATCCTGTAGGTGTTTGTCTCTGAGGGATTGGAGCAAATGCGGTTGTATCTTAGAGCTTGGCTTTAGACAATGGATCGTCTGATGTGATCTGTATGAAAGCTGGAGGCATGTAGGTAAGTATAGTAGTCAGTAGGATTCTGGTAGAGGGTGGTGTTTATGTGAACATTGCTTATTTGCACTGTAGTGTCCGGGAAGAGGATCTTTTGTGTGGACTGGTCCAGGCTGAGGTTTATGGTGGGGTGGAAATTGTTGAAATCCTGATGGAATTCCTCAAGTGCCTCCTTCCCATGGGTCCAGATGATGAAGATGTCATCAATGTAGAATAAGTAGATATGGGGCACTAGGGGATGAGAGCTGAGGAAGCATTGTTCTAAGTCAGCCATAAAAATGTTGACATACTGTGGGGCCATGCGGGTACCCATAGCAGTGCCGCTGACTTGAGGGTATTGTCCCCAAATCTGAAATAGTTGTAGGTGAGGACAAAGTCACAAAGTTCAGTCACCAGGTTTGCCGTGACATTATCGAGGATATTGTTCCTGATGGTTTTTAGTCCATCTTTGTGTGGAATGTTGATGTAGAGAGCTTCTACATCCATAGTGGCTAGGATGGTGTTTTCTGAAAGATTACCAATGGATTGTAGTTTCCTCAGGAAGTAAGCGGTGTCTCGAAGATAGTTGGGAATGCTGGTAGCATAGGGCCTGAGGAGAGAGTCCACATAGCCAGACAAGCCTGCTGTCAGGATACCAATGCCTGAGATGATGGGACATCTAGGATTCCCAGGTTTATGGATCTTGGGTAGCAGATAGAATACCCCTGGTCAGGGCTCTAGGGGAGTGTCTGTGTAGATTTGTTCCTGTGTTTCTTCAGGGAGTTTCTTGAGCAGCTGGTGCAGTTTCTTTTGGTAACCCTCCATAGGATCATAGGGTAATGGCCTGTAGAATGAGGGGTCAGAGAGTTGCCTAGCAGCCTCTCGTTCATATTCCGACCTATTCAGGATGACTATAGCACCTCCTTTGTCAGCCTTTTTAATTATAATGTCAGAGTCGTTTCTGAGGCTGTGGATAGCATATTCTGCACGGCTGAGTTTATGGGGCAAGTTATGCTGTTTTTCCACAATTCCTACCCATGCATATTGGCAGTAGCATTCTATGTAAAAGTCCAGTCTGTTGTTTCGACCTTCAGGAGGAGTCCACACACAATCTTTCTTTTTGTAGCACTGGTAGAAAGGTTTCTGTGGGTTAGTGTGCTGTTCCAGTGGTGTGTTGGAAATATTACGTGAGTTGGAGACGGCAAAAGTAGGATTCTAGGTCACCGCAGAATTGTATCATGTTCGTGGGGATGGTAGGGCAGAAGGAGAGGCCCTGAGATAGGACACACTCTTCTGCCGGGCTAGGAATATACCTGGATAGATTAACAATATTGTATGCTGAGTTAAGGGTACTGCTGTTGTGGGTCCTTGTGGCACATAGGAGTTTAGATGGTTTAGTGTCTTTTTTCCTCCGTAGAGAAGTAAAGTGTGTGTTGTAAATGGCTTGTCTTGTTTTTGTAAAGTCCAGGCACGAGGAAGTTTGTGTGGAAGGTTGGTTTTTATGAGAGTCTCCAGTTTTGAGAGCTCATTCTTGATCTTCTCCTGTTTGCTGTATAGGATGCTGATCACGTGGTTCCTCAGTTTCTTTAAGACTGTGTGGCACAACCTCTCACCATAGTCTGTGTGGTATGTTGATTATAATGGATTTTTTACCTTCAGTCCTTTTGGTATGCTGTCCATCTGTTTGTATTTCGAAAGGAAGATGATGTCTGTCAGTATCTGCACAAGTTTTTTCATGAAGTTGATAGTGTGTATTTCAATTGTTTTCTTCTATAGTTTTAAAAGTAAAAACAATAAATGTTTCTAATAACATGAATTACTTATGCTTTGATCTGATCATCTAACATCTGGCTAGAATATTGCGTTTTTTTAAAACCCTCAGGCCCTTGTCTCCTTTACTCTATCATTACCTGCTGCAAAAGATTTCTGAATGAGTCCAGACTGCTTGGTTAATCCCTGGAATGCAAGCTGAGCTGCATTCCCTTAGGATCCAATTAGCTTTCACTACCATATTTTGATCCTCAACAGGATGGTAAGGTGGGGCCAAAGATTTTGTTTTTCAGAGAGGTAATTGAACTAATGACAGCAAATTTCTTTAGAAGGGAAACCTCGGTAGAGATTTTAAATATGCAATAAGTCTCTTGAAGCTAACTTTTTTTAAAGTTCTGTTTATTTCCATGGGCCAAAGAGATGGAAGAGTTAAGACTAGACGTTCAGCAGATTGAAATGGGAGTAGTATGATAAAACTCCAATTTGAAATCTGATGAATTATTAAACAAGCAGTTTGTTGGGTGATTGAATATTACCTGCAAAGTACTGCTCATCTCCAATTCCTTGAGGCACATCCAAAGCTAACGGAATTGAGCCAATTAGACTGACTGTCTCTTCAATGAGTTGTGACCTATCAATGGTAATAGCTTATTATGATGATAAATGAACCCATCTCTCAAACTGAAGCCTGAGTACACAGTTCAGCAGTTTCCTTGAATCATGGGGCCATTACCTCTCAACTTCAGATCGACAGGAGCGACAGCAATGAGAACAAATAGCATGCATGGATAGACACAGATGATTGTTTTACCCAAATGAATATATTTACAGTTATTTTTGGTGAAGCTGTTTTTTTTTTTTATGGACCAGTCTGAGCATTCCCTGTTTTCACTGGAAATATATATATAGCATTTCTCACAATGTATGAAGACCACCACCCCCATCTCGTGAGATGGCTGGATGAATTTCTGATTGGTATCGACATACCTTTTCAATCATCAGGGTTTCAGAGGCATTGCTATATGGCAGAATATCTTTTCTGACTGAAAAGTTTGCTTTATTTGTGTAGCCCCATTAGCCCTTGTAATTATTGTGCTAGAAGTAGTCCACTTTGGGGGCAAGGAGAGAGGAAGGAGCAGGAGAGTTGTAACATCAATAACCTTTTGTTTTTATAATTAATTTATTCTTGCTGTAAAGAAGTTTTTTGAAACTTTCAAGTGAAATATCATGAGGCATTTGAGAGTTTTCTGGAAGAATTTCATTTAGTTAATTGTGAAGAAGGGACATTTATGTAAGAACAGCGCGTGTTTACAACAGTTTCCTTTCTGCGTTAATTTGCTCATGTTTTGAGTAAGAATTCAGTTTTATTAAAATGGTGGGGCCAGAGGCGCACAGAGTACATTCATAAGAACATAAAAGTGGCCATACTGGGTCAGACCAATGGTCCATCTAAACCACTATCCTGTCTTCCAACAGTGGTCACTGCCAGATGCTTCAGAGAGAATGAACAAAACAGGACAAATATCAAGTGATCCATCCCCTGTCATCTAGTGTCAGGAAAGATGACTGATTGACAGCCCCCAAACTGTACTTCTTTTATCCACCAGATAGTTACTTTGACCTGGAGTGACCACCTTCTTGAATGAAAGTGTAGTTCAGTCTCCAGAGCCAGTCAGTCAATTGTGTATATATGGTGTGACAGTCTTTAATTATATGATCACATGCTACTCTCAAATAATACAATTCATTTCAAAATATCTCCTGCAGAGCCCTGTATCATTCAAATACAAACTTTATTGTGTATTTAATGAGATAGGACTCCTACAATTACATCTACATTTTTGCATTGCAGAATTGCACAGCATGTCTGCAGAGGTATTAGTAGATGTGGAGAGTACTCTCTGCAATTTATCCACCAACTTTGCATCTTCCACCCTAAAGAACTCTATAGCAGCAATTATCACTTAATCTTCTTCTGGTTCGTCAAAGGTCATACAATCAAAGTTTCTTTCTTTCTTTCTTTCTTTCTTTCTTTCTTATAGATATTTTATCTAGAACTAAACACAGCTGTACGTTTTAATATTAGTCATTTTAGTACAGTACATAAAAATATGAAGAAATTGGTCAATAGTTTATTGTCCATGGCTTTGGAAACAAGATTTCCTAATTGGCAAGCCTATGCAACCAAAATTAATAAAATTAATTGGCTAAAACTACTTTATTTAACTTATGCCATAGGTCTGAGACAACAGATGCCTATAAAACTAATCAAATACATAAACATGATGATATTTGGTCAGCTGTGTCTTCTGATTTAAGTGTTTCAGTTAATGTTGTTTAGTCTGCTGGGATTGAAAGAGAGTTTATACTGCATTGCTCCTTGAGGTCTTTTGTGATGTGAAGTGAAGTTCAGTTAACTCTTCATTTTTTTTAATATTGATATAAGATATATGCAGAGCTCAGGCAGAAATACACAAAAATCCCATTCTGTGTAGCATTCCTCTTATGTGTCTTTCATGGTATGTTGTGCAATCACATTTTCCTTAGACTGATGTAAGTAACATATATGTCTGTATCTATATAAATGTAAGTTAAATCTGTCTAAGAAAAATATGATTGCATAACAGACAATTAGAGACAAAAGAGGAACACTACACCAAATGAGATTGTAATTTTTTCAAAAATGGAAACTTACAAACATAAGATAGGAAGAACGGAAGTGCCACTAGTTCCAGTTGTTGAATCTGCTTTATGCTTATGTACTGGAATTGGTTGGGGTTTTCCCAGCCGAATATTTCCATGCAAAATTCTAATTTTGCCAACGTTTGGGAAAAATCAAAATGAAATTTTTTGTTTCAGGTTTGGTCAACCTGAAATGAAATATTCTGGTTGTTGAACTCAATCAAAACATTTAGTTTCAGGTCAGTTTGACATTTATCTGTCTCTGTCTGAGCTGCTGCAGTGCATCATGGAAGTTATAGTTGAGGTCCCTCATGCCCCTACTCTCTTCTGAGGATTGAAAGGGGGCTCTGAAGGAGTAGACAAAGGTGCAATATTTAGTGACAGAAACACCAGCCCACAATCCTTGTTCTCATCCCGAGTAAAGATTTGTTGCAGAAGGCATAGCCCAGGAATAACCTCCTAGTGGATGGTCAGGCCCACAATGTGTCAGGCCTCCCTAGACTCCCATGTAACAAAAAGCCCAGTCAAGGATCTGCAGATTGCATTGGTCAGTGAGACAAGCATCAGCCCAAAATCTGTTGACCCTTCCCAAAAATTGGGGGTCAGGAAGAGTGAAACAGATCAGCAGCCCTATCAAGAATCCTATAAGCAGATGGTCAGCCACACAATGTATCCTGGTCTAGCGCCATTCCAAACCCAAACAGATTAGCAGTTTACCTTCTGTGACATGCAGAACAACTGAGCCAATCATATGTTTTTCTTCAAATGATGGTCCCTGTTGTATTCCACTGATGGTTATATGCATGCACCTGGAGTCAGAGCTTTTCAAAGTAGTAGTAGTGTCTGTTGGTCCCTGCATGCACCCTTGTGCTACCATTCCAGCTCTGGTTCCAAATCCAGTTCCAACTGTGGAGCATGTACCACTGATGCTGGGAGGATCAAATTGACCCTCAGGCCTCATGAACTCTTTGCCTTGGAGATAAGGTCTCCACCTCTTCAGGGGGTATGCTCTCCTACATTGTACTTACCTTGTTTGGGTCATGTTCACACCCACTCCCTTACAACTCCAATGGTTCTGCCGGTACTGCCATTTGAACTGGGCTCTGACTTCTTGGAATCAGAGGACTTGAACTGAGTGCAGGGTCTACCCCTCCTGTGCCGTTGATATGGCTATTTGAAGGTTCTACCAATTTAGTGGCAGTGCTCTCCTTTTTCTCAGCAAAGGAATCATTGATACCCCACTCCTTGGAGTCCTCTGCAGCAACCATTGGATTCACCTTGTTGGCTGTCCCAGGGGTCTTGTCCCAGTATTCACCTTAGGAAACTTTCTGCTCAGCTTGGGAGGGGTCCCCCATCTCACCTCTTCAACTGTCATTGAGTAGGCATTTAGAACTGGTATTAGGGGAAGAACTGCTTTGCCTCCCAGAAGTGGAGTGGTTCCTTTCCTTGTCCCTGGATGCAACAGTGTCTTTGGTTCCCTCCTCACTCCTGGATGACTACCGCCAGTTCCAAGACCTATTACGATGGGTGGCCGAGTACCGCCACATCCCACTGGAAGAGGTAGAGGATTAACACAACTAGCTGCTTGACATCTTATGTGCCTTGGTACTGACCAAAGCAGCTGTACCGATCAACGATGCCTTTCTTCAACAGACTTGGACTGTCTGGCACATTCCAGCCACTGGCACACCCAGAGAAGAGGTACTATGTACCTACAAAGGGATCTGAGTGTCTGTTCTCTCACCTAGTTCCCTTATCATATAGGCGGTGACAGAATGAGTTCGGCAACAGAATGAGTTCGGCAACCCACTCTCCACCCTAGTAAATAAAAGGGAAAATGACTGGACCTTCTGGGTCTCAAGGTCTTCTCTGCCAGCCTTCAATTTCTAATCCAAAATTACTTGGCTCTATTCACTAAATACAACTTCCTTACCTATGGCAAGTTAGCAGACTTTGCAGACAAGGTTCCCCAGCAAGATGGTGCCACTTCCAGGCTATCTTAGAGGAAGGGCAATTGATCACGAGGACAACACTTCAGGCCATGGTGGATGCGGCAGACACTTCTTTGCACACAATGGGTATGGGGATTGTCATGAGGAGAGAGTCATGGCTACATTTGTCAGGTTTCCCAAGAGGAATTCAGAACACCATAGATGACCTCCCT
The DNA here is from genome assembly GCF_003597395.2 of Chelonoidis abingdonii. Lineage (NCBI taxonomy): Eukaryota > Metazoa > Chordata > Testudines > Testudinidae > Chelonoidis > Chelonoidis abingdonii. The sequence continues at coordinate 102,473,423 of NC_133771.1, forward strand.
TTCAATGAGTCTCATCTCTTCAGTCAGAAGATAAATGTTTCCCTCCATTTCTCCAAGGACTACAGAGCCATTCTTCGATTGCTGGGTATCATTTACTACATGAACAAATGAGGGGGCATTTGGGGATTGGTGCATTACCTAAAAGAACCTGTTATGAGTAGCATATCTTCCCAGGACTCAGAACATAACCACAGACTCTCAGCAGGAAATTCATGGCAAATCATGAATGGGAGCTCCACAACACCATGACTGCTGACATTTTCAACCACTGGGGGACTCTGACTAGGGATCTTTTTACTTCCCATGCCAAAAGCAAATGCACCCAGTACTGCTCCTGGGGAGTGGGGGTGGGGAGGCTCGGCGCCCTTTCGCTAGAAGATGCCCTGGTCATCCGCTGGGCAGATCAGATCAATTATGCTTTTCCTCTGCTACTGCTCCTGCCACGTGTCTTACACAAAATCAGAGAGGAGTGAGCGATGATCATTCTGATCGCTCTATTTTGGCCTCATCAGATCTGGTTTCTTCTCCTTCTCCACATGTTGGCATGTCCCCTGATTCTGCTGCCAGCTTTCCTGGAGCTCCTCATGCAGTGTAGTGGCAGGATCAGGCATCTAGAACTGCAGATGCTTCACCTATGAGTTTGGTTTTTGGATGGGCATCTTCACTAGAGCAGGACTGATCATCAGCAGTTCAAGACATCCTCTTGAGAAGCAGAAAAGAGTCCGTGAGGTGGTCCTATATGGGCAAGTGGATGCATTTCACCTCCTGGGCCCAGCAGAGGGGTTTTGCCCCTGAAGACGTGGACATTCTTCTTCTTCTGGATTACTTTTGTGCAGTAAAGTATATATTTAGCTGATTTTTCAATATAAGCTTTCATGTTTTCATATGGGTAATCAGTACATATATGCTGCAGGTTTTATTTAGCAGACAACTGTTTTACAGATCTGTGTGAGTGATTGGCACAGAAAAAAATCTTATTTTTTCAGGAGTGTAATTGAAGGAAATTTCAAAAGTATTTTCCTAAATGCCCACTATTTTCTCTGAAGACTCTTTGGAAATTGTAAAATATGGACTAAATTCTCTGACTCTCAATGCAGATCTCTCTTGATCTCTCTTGCATGTTCTGCACAGGTTTTACTCTTGATATCCCATTAAAATTAGTGATAGTTTTGCATATGGATAGGATATACAGAATGTTCAATTGTGCCTGTTTGGTAGGGAAGAAGGGACATTGCTGATCAAAAGAAGAAATTTTATTTACAGACAATGTCTGTAAATAAATAACCAAGGACTCTTGAAGTAGAGCAGCTGATAAGCAGCAAATTCTTCTCTCAGTGACACCTGTGCAACGTCACTAATTTTCTTCCCCCTTGGTTTCAGTTGAGTTGCATGGTTGTAATCGAGTGCAAAATTTGGCATTGTTCTCTAGCTATCCATCGCATTATAGTCTGTAGAATCCTGCTCTTTGCGTAGACCATAACGAAAAGTAGCTGTGTGTGTTTTTCTGAAAGGTTCTTTGCAGGAATTTAGAAGACTATTAGGCTTGATGTACTCCCTGTGACACCCAAAATTCAATTGGGGAGAAGCTGTACACTGCCAAAAAAGCTACACAAAAAATATCAAACCCTACACTGTGCTGTAGTGCCACTACTGTTTCATGTCTTAGGGCCACAATTTTCAAACACCTGAAAACGTAGGCGTCTAACTCCACATATAGGTATCAGCTACTCTTGATGGTAGTGAAACTCAATGTTTATTTAAATGGCTAACTTCAGTCATCTGTGTTTGAAAACTTAGGTCTGAGGATTCCTCTTCTCTCATTATCAATCATCACCCCATAGAAGCAAGCTGATTTCATGTAGAAGAGGGCTTAAAATTTCATAAACAATAAAGCAATGCTGTAGTGTGTGTGTTTTCAGTGAAGTTTTACATCTCACTTGTAGAGCTTTGGGATTGCCAGTATCCCTTTGGACTATCCTGGAGCATTCTGAGAATTTAAGTTACCACTGCAAGGCAGCGTTTCATCTTCCCTAAGTAGGCAGTGAATACCACTTTATAATAAGTGAACATTAATTAGTGCTCAAATACAGTAGAAGTATTATTGGAATTATTTTAAAAAATCCACTTTATTACTGAAAGGAACCATCATAATGAATGTTACAGTCCATGTTGAATTACAAAGTAATGCTTATGGAAGGGTATATGTCATACATTAGGTATTATAATGGATGTCATTATGGTCAATGTTAATACAGTGAATACCAAATTAATTAATATGAAAGGGACACTAAAAATAAAGTATAATCATTAGCTATGTTGGTAAAGATATGCAGTCTTATCAGACAATTATCCAGACACCACAGCTTACCATGCACTTGTTGTGGGTGATCTGAGAACTTTAGGAAAATGTCTTTAGTTTGAAATTTGACTGTGCAGTAAATCAGGAAATTATAAACCACTGAACCAGAAATACTGCCAAATGTTCTATGTAAAATATTAAAAATGCTAAGAATGTAGTACTAATACTGCCCAAAAGGCAATACTGCATCTTCCCTTTCTTTGATATGCGAGACAACCTACACAGAAATCCCAGCAAGCTGGCAATAGAAATTAAACAAGTAAACATTTCTGTCTGTGTGCTTTACGATGTTGAGTGTGTAAACAAAAATGTGAATTCCCAGTGACTTGGCTTGCCCTTATAAATATGCCTCCATAGGACAGTATTCAATATTCTGTTCAGAGCAGAGAAAAAGGGTCCCAGCAAACTGGCCCAACTATTAATAAGTATACCCGAAAGTTCAGTGAGCTCTTCGAAATTCTGAAGATTCTTGTTGCTATCCCTTGAGGCTTATTTTTCATTGGAAGTCATCAAGTCGTCTGTATGGGGTTTTTTATAATTATTATTAATGTGCCACCAGGACATGAGGAAATTCAGATTGCTCCAAACTCAGGAGACCACAGGCTTGTGGAAAAACAAAGTGATACTCAGAATGAGAGTGTTACACATGATCTCATTGAGCTTTTCATTTTTTAGCTAGGATGAAGAAAAAGAGAGGGGTGGGGAAAAATTGTAGAAACACATTGATTATCAAAGAACTCTTTCACAGTATTTATTTGAGCATCTAAGAGAAGAAAGAAGGAAAAGATTATTTTAGCCACAAAGAACAAAACATTTTCCTTTTTTTCTTGATGTCTAAGAAGCTACAGTTAAAATTCTGCTCTTTGATGTACAGTGTGGATCTCTATTAGATATTCTACAGTAGCTCTGAGGGAAGAACTTCCTCTGTCATCACTGGGAGTTTTGCTCATGAAATAAGTACACAACATATAATGTAGCTGCAAACTGAAGCCAGGAGATTCACACTGCCGTGAGAAAGGGAGTGTAGACGGAAGTCCATAACTACTCTTGTGCTTATTTTTTCTTGACTCTTCATAGGGGAGAAGCAGGAGTATGTGGTAGGGATTGTAGAATAGTCTCTTCTCAGGACATAATGCTCAGTGCAGGAATTAAGCACAGGCATTAAAAGGAGAATATGCACTTCAGTTCCTGGTGTCAAGTGCTGTGCTCAGAACTGCTTTCTAGAGAACGTGTTTGGAGGCCCTAAACGGGGCATTCAAATACTGAAGAAAAAGGGGGACTCTTTGAGGGGTCTGAGACTGAAAGCCTGTCTCATTGCTTTCTCCCCCCTTTATAATTAATTTTGTATTACAGAAAATTGTTTGAGGGTATAGAAAAGATCTTAAGCTCAGGAACAGCCCTTTCCCACAAGCCTCAAGAGCGTTTTTAAATGTTCTGTTGTCTTGGGAGCACAGAGTGATTGGCCGTAGTGTGGTTCTGCCAAGGAATAAAAGTGGAGTAGGACTCCAGATCCTGCATGGTTGTGTTAGTGCTTCTCGTGGCGCTAGCACAGCTCTTTCATGAGTCCTTCTCCTAAGTGGCTGGGTGGGGTAGGATTGGAAAGATGCAGGCCAGCTGAGCTGAGCTGGCTTGCGGGGGTGGAGATGGGGAATAAGATCTAAGAGAAGGGCTGCAGCTAATTAGTTTCCCCTGGGAGTAGGCAAGAAACCCTGACGCATTTCCCCCCCAGATCTCCTCCTTAGGCAGGACAGCTACGAGCTGAGCATAAAGCTAAGGTTCAGTCTAGCCAGTTTGGGTTTGCTGTATTATATCTGACACCAGACAGGGAGAAAGAAAAATATTTTTGAGACTATAAATAGTAAAATTCTTTAATGCCTTTGTTCTTGTTTTTTTTTAGGGGCTTATTTTTGCCTCCACATGACATTCCCTTCAGTAGCTAATCATATCCCCTGTGTCAGCGATGCCTGGAATCTAGAGGATTTTAGGATTTAATCTGTCTTTTCCTGGATTGGCTTCAAGAAGATTGTAGCATTTTAAAGTTCTTTTTGCTTAGGCTCAGATCAACATCATGCACTAACACACCATCTATTGTTAGAGCATTACACTAGTTCCAGGTCTTAACTTCACATGCTGCTCTTTGTGCTCAAGCATATCAAAACAATGGATCAAGGAGAGAGATTTGAAGTAATATGGGTACCCGGTCTTAAAAATTGCTTAATGGGGTTGAGTGAAGGGAAGTGAAAGGATAAGGCAGGCAAGGACACAGAAGGATCACTGGTACAGGAACAATCTCATTACTAATAATGTTATTCTTTAAAAGGCCTTCTCTTGAATGGGTTTGTAGAAGGGGACTAGATAGAGGACACAGCAGAGACTGAACATCTATACTTGTTCTGTGTTGTGGGCAGCTAGGATCTTGAACCTTGTGTTCTCTTCTGAACGTAAGATTGGGTTCCTTTAGGGTCATCGGTTATATGAAACATGCAGGAGTGTATGGCCATCGCCTCAATACTTTTCTGCTCCAGCTGGCAGTCTAAGACCAATGCTTGTGGTAGCACTCTGTGTGCCCTTTTATTGATGTAGCAGTTGCTGCTACTCTGTGCACTGTCCCAAATACCTTGTGATATTTTAGTTCTTAACCATGTAGTACATTTGTAACACACTCCCAACATGGCATTGGCTTTGAAAGCCGCAGTCTAGACCATAGAATGCAGATACACTGAGAGCCATAACAACCACAAATAAACTCAAGAATCCAGATCTTTAGCTGGTGTAAACTGGCATGGCTTCATATAAGCCAACACTGCTCCATAGAATTATACTATTTGAAGACTGGGGCTAAACTGTCTAAATACTGTACTGCTAGTGTAACATTGTTGGTCAAATTATAATTCAGAGTAAGAGAGTGAAGTGGTTGAAATCTGACTGATGTGTTTAGAGATTCTGTTGTGACACCAACTTTAAAACAAAACCTCTAAAAATTGAGGCAACTTTACTGGACACAACAAAGTCCTTATTAAAATTTCAAATCTGTAAGAGCTGTGGAGTTCATATACCTTGCAGAATGATTATGGGAGTCATAAATAATTCCATTGTACAAAAATACATCACATAGGCACTATAACAAATTAATTACTTTGCAGCAGTTCCTAAAAGTGGGTTGCATTAGCAGATTAGTTATATAAAAACAAAATGACCAGAGAAATCCTCCTCCTTTAGGGACTGAGTATTAGGTCTGACCGTACCAGTCACTTAAGTTAATAAATTCTCACATCTAAAGTTACATTATCTGCTTTTCTATCTTTTACAGAATCCAGCTAGGCTAGACCAATATCCTGATGAAATGTAGCTTTCTATTTTAAGATGACATTTTCTTACTTGGCAGGATGATATTGTCATACAGTATGTCTACAATATGGTAGTAATTTGGGTCTCTATGTGTTAGTCTGGGAAAAGTCACCCGACTCTTACTACAGTGACTCGGGGCTTAACTCTTACTTTTACATGCTTTAAAACACTTTTAGAATATCTTACTTTTCCTCCTCCTTAAATTATCGTCAGATGATATTGAATGAGTGAGAGAGGCAGGCAATCACAGAGTCTGCTGGTGTTGCAATACTGTGGATAAGGACCTATCCCTAATTCCATAATGAAATTTTCTTATCAGGGTGTCAAATTTCATCTGGACACTGAAACTGGGCACAAAAAATTCTTGAGGTCTTTGTGTCTATATTCGGCAAGAGGGTCAACTACAGGGTATGGTTTGATGTGGTTTTTTGTGTCTAGAGATTACCTGTGAGAAAACTAATGTGGAGGTTAGTTGGATAGTAGTTTCTGAACTAACCCATCAGAAGTATCATCAATGTGGATACTGAAGTATCCCAAGACATTTAAACTTCATCACCATGTCACATAGGAGATGTCTACACTCACAATAATCCCAGGCTCTGACTCAGCCCCGCTTCCATCCACCTACAAATTAGTCTTACTTGGGTCAGCAAGCATTCAGGACCCAGATCTTAAGACTCTGTCGGGGTGGGGTGCAGTGGTGTTGGATGGGATAGGCTAGGGGAGGGAATTGGGGCAGTCAGAACCTGAGTCCCACTGATACTCAGGTCCAAGCCCTGTCATTTTTCAGTTACACAGCTCAAGCCACAGACCGGAGTCAGAAGGGTCTGTGTACTGAAGTATGGATACACTAGCACGACTGCAAGACCAAGGTCCAGCAATTGTAAGCCCATGTTTACAATACAGTGTGGACACCCTAGTGTGGGCTTGCTACACTGAGTCCACTAGTCCGGGTCCCATAGACATGGGATTACAATGCTGTGTAGATATACCCATAGTGTCTCTGTCAGCTCCTCTGGGAAGCCTTTGGTGTCGGGGTATTTGAAGATTAGCAGAATACCCCAATTAGGTTTGTCTCTGTAATCACAAATTAAGCAAATACATTCAGAGGATTTTACCTGAAATTGATACTATGTCAGTAAAAAAATGTTTTTCTCTCTCTCCATGTTTATGTTCTGTCCTGCCCTTCCACAAAGACACTTTGCTGCTGGGTCATATGCAAAATACTACTTTTCACATATAAACTACTTCCTGAACTAATCCTTCTTTTCTGTTGCCTAAATAGAGTCCTATGGTCTAATATTTTTACCTTTCAGATTCAAGCAGAGCTGAAATTTTGCATCCAATTGATCTTAGAGCAACCCCAAAGCACCATTAATCATTTGATAAGATGAACTCCACCAGAGAAATAGTTCTATGCACATTCTGATTAACTACTACTCATGCAGTTTGTAAAATGAGAGTCTCTTATATTAGAAATGGGAAAGACCTGTTAGTCCATGCTGTTGTGTTGCTATGGTTCCCAACAATAACTGAAAATAACTCAAGTATCAGAGGGGTAGCCATGTTAGTCTGGATCTGTAAAAGCAGCAGAGAATCCTGTGGCACCTTATAGACTAACAGACGTTTTGGAGCGTGAGCTTTCGTGGGTGAATACCCACTTCGTCAGAAGCATGTAATAGAAATTTCCAGAGGCAGGTATAAATGTGCAGGCAAGAATCAGTCTGGAGATAATGAGGTTAGTTCAGTCAGGGAGGGCGAGGTCCTCTGCTAGCAGTTGAGGTGTGAACACCAAGGGAGGAGAAACTGCTTTTGTAGTTGGGTAGCCATTCACAGTCTTTGTTTAATCCTGATCTGATCAGCAGTTTCTCCTCTCTTGGTGTAAAAACAAGATAGGTGACGTAAAAAGAGGTAAATGTGTCCAAAAGGAGCGGCATCCCTAAAATTGAAGATGAATTAAGAAGAATTTTGAGTAGGACAAAGGCAAGTGTGTAGGATGCTGACTTTTTTTTTTTTTCAAAAGTCATCCTCTGCCTGGATAGCTTTCAAGAAAAACACAGTTATTTAACTTGCGTGGGAATGAATTTAAAATTAAAAGAGTCTAAAGCTGTATAAATATTTGTACCACTCGAGAGAGTGTGAGAATAGCGGCAGTCTACATCCTGGTGGATAGTCAGTGCTTTCATGCCCTGCTTTGAACTCTTAGCAGAAACTCCATAACATCATGGGGCCTGCCTTTGCAGAGCAGAAACTCCTGTTTTCTTAGAAAACAGCAAATAATAACACACAGTCAAATATAATAACAGTCTGTGTCCTGAGGAGACACCTGTGATTTATGGTACATATCCAAACTAGAAGGAAGTCATAGAAACACTTAAATTATCTAAATTAAGAAGGCTATAAAGATAAATATTCCACACTTTGATGTTCATAGTCTCTTCACCCTCCCACTCCATACTGGAGTTAGATGTTTAATCTGCAGTGGGAAGGTCATGATTTGCACTATGTATAACTCATATGCACTGGAATTCTAATTTTAATTTTAAGCACTAAAAGATACAGCCAGTAAGAAAGAGGATCAGAAATATAACAATATATGAATAGGCCCTGAGCATAAATTCAAAGGGCTCTTCTGCTCCTTGCTCCTTCTTTGCTCTCAACATTAGTTTTCCCTCCTGCTCTTGCTCTACTCCTCCCACGGAGGCCAGTCAGAGATAGGAATAGTAAAGATACTGGAGTCTTACTGTAGCTCCTCTGGTCCCAGGTAGCAGTGGTGCCTCTTGCAGGGCCCCTATTCTTACACATGCTCAAGCATGATATTGAAAAGTGTATGCCATTGTGGAATGTGGATGCACCCCTAATTTATATTGTTTGGCTTGGCCGTGCCCCAGTCACCAATCACAGTGCCACTGGAAGAAGCTGTCTTATTGATAAAACATTGGTATTGGCTTGCTGAACCTTACTTAGATAAAACCTGAATTAATTTGGAACATTTTGTACTGAAAATCCTTGAATTTTACTCAGATTATTGTTAACATTTAATATCATAGCTCAATCCCCTCTGTTGTACTTCAGTGAAGTGCTACCATTTAATAACAATGTGACCCCTTCCACAGCTGAGGGCTCAAACTGAAAACTCTGTGTCAATGTGGTTTTCATTGGACCTTTTTTTTGTCTAAAGTAGTAACTAAATCTAAAACTTTCATGGCATGTTTTACATAAACAAGAAATACAACATTGAAAAGATATTAACCACTTACCACTGAACACTGTTTTAATAACCTTACAAGCACTACTCACAAGAACAAACACTTGTTTCGTTGATTCTTTGATGCTTATGAGCACATTGTGATGGCTCTTGTTCTCTGATTTTCTGGGACAGATCTTTTGAGGTGCTAAGTATCCTGAGCTCCCCTTAATTTCAGTTCAGTTTACTGAATTGAGTTCATTGGACTGATTTCAAGGACAGCTGAGGTTGCTCAGAACTTCAAAGGCTCAGAGTCTGTACCTTCAGGTCTTTGTCAGTCACTCATCTCATGTGAGAAGACCAAGTCTTCTCCACAAACAGTAACAAAGATGTCACTTACACTGATTTTTGCCTGTTTCTGACAGGAATATCATTGCTGTGCAAAAGTAATCTCTTAAATAAATCAACTATTCCAGTTAGATTATGAAAAGACAATAGGTTTTTAATTTCTGTTAAGATATAGTATAATGAAGAAAACATTCAGTTTTAAATCCTGAAGTTTGTACTCAGGCAAAACTCCCATAGAGTTTTTTTTTGTCTGAAGGAGGCCTTATGAAGGACTTCAGGATTTGGCCTTCTGAAAATAAAAAGCATTATATGTATTGCATTCTATCCTTTCATGCCAATAGAAATCTTAATTTTGGTAAGAAAAACTAAATTTAGCAAAATATCTTCTAGTCTAGTTGTAGAAACATCATTGATCCTCTATTCCTAGCACCAATGTTTTATGTGATCCCCTTCCAAAATATCTTCTAGTCTAGTTGTAGAAACATCATTGATCCTCTATCCCTAGCACCAACGTTTTATGCGATCCCCTTCCAAACCGTAGTATACACTAACTTTGTGCAGGCATATACGATAACAGTATATAAGGCACTGGAGAATCAGATGCATAAAGTGTTGTATGGGTGTGCGATGGGGTGAATAAAGCCCAAAGGCCCCCTGCTGGAGACCTCAGGGTTCTGCCACACCCATGCCAGGAAAGGAGCAATGGAGAGGCCCTCCAAAGAGGCTAGAGTGGTTGCAGGGGAAGCAGCCAATCAGGGCCCACGAGGGCCATATAAAGGGAGCTGCAGAGCTGGAGAAAAATGGACTGCAGGCCTGGCTACCTGTCCACTGTCCTACTGCTAAGTCTGCTGGCAGGGACTGGGGGAGTGAGAGGCTCATGGCTGGCTGCTAGGACCTGAGTAAGGACTGAGCCTGGGGAGGGCTATAGAAAGATAATGTTTCCAGGGAGGAATTACTGGGGATATGGTCCCATACTCGGGGTGGACTACTTAAAGAGTAAAGCTCAAGGAGGGCTAGAGAGAGAGACACCACCAGAGAGGTACTGAAAGAGGCCCCTGTGGACTGTATACTCTGGAAGGGGTTTGTGCTGGCTAATGTGTAGACAATGTGATTCAGCCAGAGGGCGGATTGGCCAGGTCTACACGACGCGCGAAAATTGATTTTAGATACGCAATTTCAGCTATGAGAATAGCGTAGCTGAAATCGATTATCTAAAATCGATCTACTCACCCGTCTTCACTGCGCGGGATCGATGTGCGCGGCTCGCCATATCGATTTCGGAACTCTGTTGATTGTGGTGGAGTTCCGGAATCGATGTAAGCGCGCTCAGGGATCGATATATCACGTCTAGATGAGACGCGATATATCGATCCCCGAGCAATCGATTGTAACGCGCCGATATGGCGCGTCGTATAGACGTGGCCATTATTGAAAACCCACCTGAGAATCACCAAAATGTATCTCCAGACCTAAAGAACGCAGACACACCCAATCAGAGGGGGGCACATGTGAGAGGTGGGTGTCAACCCTGTTGTAGGGTGTCAATATTAATATGCAATAAGAAGAGATGAAATTATAGTGATGCTTTTCAAAACACACAGACACACATCAAACTAAAATCATCTTCATAAAGCTTACATTTATTTGTATAATGCCATTCATCCTGAAGAACATTTAAAGTGATCTTCAAAGAAAAATCCCTTCACCTGCTGTTTAAACACAGACACCTCTGGGTTGGAAAGTCAGCAACCAGCTGTATATCAAAGGGATTAAGGTGAGCCAGATTGCAGCCCAACCAAACTAAATATTGATATGGCTCTGAAGCAGGTTACTTGATGGCGATTGGGGTATTGAAGATGTCTAAGTCCTACAAGTTTATTAAAAACAAAGGGTGGGATTTTCAAAAGTGCTCAGTGTTGGCCAGACTTTCTCTCACTGAAATCATATGGAGTTTTACTATTGATTTTCAGGAGAAGTAGAGTTAGACGTACATTGCATATTTCTGAAAATCAAAATCCTGAAGCAATGACAGACCTGGTACTTCTTAGAGACGACTGTAAGCCCTGTGGACAGCTACACACATCACACTACAGTGCAGTGCGGGTAAAGAACATTTTTGATTAAGCCCTTAGTTTTATTAATGGACCTTTACGGTCATGTTGACAGAGAGTCTCAAACTGGCTTCCGTGTGTGCACAAAAACACTTCTCAGTTATTAATACCTGCCAATGCAGTTTATAAAATTATATGCACAAAACCCATTACAAGCACAGAAGATGGTAGAGACTGTGCAGATGCATGTTCAGTCAGAGGTGGCTGTTCACGCAGAGTTGAGACACACAAATGGAGGCTGTGTTTTGTAAATTTGGCATTTTGATTTCCCATGCAGAGCACACGTCAGTTTAAAAGTCCCACCTGACATCCTACATGTTAGAATTGTATGGATTTAGTGTGTAGCAATGTGAGCCCTGGTTCTATGAAATTCCACTGTTTCAATACATTTAGTGTATGTTGTATGTATGTTCCCCTCCTTCTTCCCTTTCCTCAACAATGGGAAGATCTTGATTACCAGCTGGACAACATATTTTGGTAGATACAGTGGACTCAGGGCCGGCTCTAGGCACCAGCCCTCCAAGCATGTGCTTGGGGCGGCACTTTCTATGGGGCGGCAACCTCCCCCCCCCTTTTTGCTTGGAGTGGCAAAAAGCCACTCGCCCTGTCAGTGCATGAGCCAGGATTCGCCCCCTCTGCCCAGCCCGATGGCGCCCTGCACAGCACACTTGGGCGGGGAAACACTGTGCTGCCCTGAGCAGACTCAGAGCGGCAGCAGTAGCAGGACCTCTCCTCCTTCCCTGCATCCCAGGCCATGCTTCCCTCCCTCCCCGGCTCCTCACACACTCTGGGAGCCCCTCTCGCAGCTGCAGCCCTGGCTTGGCTCCCTCTCCCTCTCTGGCTCGGAGCCCCTCTCGCTGCCACCACAGCCCACACTTGGTTCCAGGGGCCAGGCTGCAACGGCGAGAGGGGCTCCCGTAGTGTGTGAGGAGCCGGGGATGGAGGGAAGCAGGGTCCCCTGGAGCTGAGCCTGGGCTGAGTTGACGTGAGAAGGTGAGCAGCTGGCTGGGCTCATCGGTGCTGAGCAGGTGGCCCCGCAGCCGGAGATCCTTGCCTTCCCACCCGCCAGGGCTGGGCCAGGGCATGGGTGAGGCTGAAGAGCAGCAGGTCCAGGGGGCTCTCCAGGTCCTCAGCCGCCAGCATGTCAGGAGTGAGGGCAGTGAGCCTGAACTTATCCGCCTTGGCCCCCAGCAGCGCCGCAAAGCCCAGAGAGGGGGCCATGTTCTCCATGCCGCCCCGCAGTTGCACTGCCACCTGGAAGTACTCCCGCTCCGTACCGCCCAGCAGCTCCACCCACATGGGGATGGAGTCATGCCTGGGCCAGGGCTCAGCTGCCATGTGCTGGTAGCAGATCCCACGTTTGGGGGTGGGGAGCCTACTGCTGGGGTGCAGGGGGTATGTGGGGAGAGAAAGCCCAGTGCTAGGGTGGCAGGGGGGGTGCACTGGTGAACGGGGAGGAGTCCAGGGCTGAGGGGAGCAGTCAAAAATTTTTTTGCTTGGGGCGGCAAAAAACCTAGAGCCTACCCTGAGTGGACTGTAAGTTTTATGAAAGTTAATAGCTGTGAACCTGCAAGTCATATAGTAGCTAGGAGCCCCAGTCTTGCAAACACACATGAAAGTAACTTTACACACAAGATTATTCTAATTTAAATCAAACTATTTTACCTATGTGTAACAATTTACAACATATTCTTATTTCTCTGTTGTTTGCTGGCAAAGGTGATGGTCCAAATACCTTGTGTTACATCATGTAGACAATTGTCCTTCACCTAACATATGCTTTGAACAACCCTAACTTAAGTTCAACACTTTTAATCATTTTTCTCTTAATGCTATTGTCAAGCAATAGCTCTTTTATCCACATTTTGTCTTCCATCTATAAAGTTAATCATTGCTTCAGACTACACTATTTGCATGAAAATCTAAGGCACGTGAAACCCTGCTGACTATTAAAGAGTTTGAAACTGAAGCAGAACATTTACGTTGTTAGTCAGGACTTGTTTTATTAGGGCCTGGCAGCCTGATTTACAATGAAACTAAGCAGAAAATACAGTTTGCTGACAGACAGAAGGAAGGCATAGTGTATTGGAGCACTTTAATTAAAGAAATTTATGTATGAAATATATAATTCGCACTCTGTGGACCTCGTGTTTATAAGAAAATATTAAAGAAAGGTGATACAAAGAGTTTGATGTGTCAGTCGTTGGTCATCGGGGGAAACATACAGAGCATGGGGGGACACTGGCAACTGGTTACGGTTCAGCATATAGTACACACAGCCTGTAATGTCCCCAATGCGGGGTGTACGGTGGTTGGGGTCAAGATATAGTAGGGGGGCAGTGAGGGTACATCGCTCATAGAGTGGGCTACACACAGTCATGGGTATGAGTAAGCGGGCCGGGTAATGGGGACAGGGTGACCCTCACGTGGTGGGATCCAGATTGGTAAGTTCAGGACTCAGGGGATATGGTTTGGTAGGGGGGTTGTAAGGGTTTCCCCCTCCCCCCCGTGGGTGCGTGGAGCCACATCGGCTCACTCCTGGTATTGGCGGTGGCCGGTGATGTGTTCGATGTAAATGTCTCTAGACCACCGGATAGTGTCCGAGACCATCAGGCGTCTCATGAGTCGCGCATAGCGACGGCCCACCCCACAGGCCCTGAGCACACGTTCGTTCCAGGGGTCCCAGGCGCCCAGCGCCCCGACGATCAGAGCGTCGGTGTAGACCTCGTAGCCCTTCGCCCGCAGGGTGTCAGTCAAGGGGGCGTATTTCTCGAGTTTGCGGGCTCGGGCTTCGCGGAACGCCGGGGTCCTGTTCTCGAACGGGATGGTCACGTCGACGAGGATGATCTTTTTCCGCTCCTCGTCCGTGACGACGATGTCTGGGCGCAGCGGGCTGTCGGTGCCGGGGATGGTGCGGTTGACCGCGATCTCACCGAGGTGTGGGGCGATGGCCTTCGCTAGGCGGTCCTGGACGGCGTTGTGGCGCAGCTGCCAGGCTCTGGCGTGGGGTTTGCAGCTGCACAGGACGTGGGGCAGGGTCTCCAGGGTGTACCCGCACTTCCTGCAGCGCTTGTCCCGGTTCCCGTGGCGGACGGCTCCGTTGAGCGGGACGCAGTTCAGCCGGGCGCGGTGTATGAAGCGCCAGTCGGCGAAGCGGGTGAAGCTGCCCACGGGGAGGAAGTGGTTGCTGGAGTCCCACTTGCTGGTCACCTCGAAGGCCTTGCCCTGGTCGGGTTTTTTACATATGAACTAGACCTACAACAACTACATTTTGACTTGAGTTGAACTAGACCTACAACAACTACATTTTGACTTGAGTTGAAGTTTAAAGTTAACTGTTGCAACATGAATTGAAAAAGTGATTAAGTTTAATTAAAAATGATATGCTGGAATAAAGATGGGATTTTCCCAACAGCCTAAGGGAATTAGGTCTGACTCCCATTAAGCACTTTTGAAAACCTCACCCTGAGTTCAGATATCTCAAATACAGTGGGTGAAATTCTAGTCCCATGGAAATCAATGGCAAATCTCCCACTGACTTCAGGAGGTCCAGGATTTCACCCTTGCGCATCTGATGAAGTTCTGTGCTGAGATGTCTCTGTTTTTGGCTGCCAAATTATATGACCTTAAATACCTTATACTAAAGAGAGTTCTCGCTGCTGGGAAGAAATGACAAAGGTAAGAAAAATGCTGGTAGGAATCTATTAATGGCTAGCAAGATTGCATACTTCCCCTCTTCTTGATTGGTACAGAAGATGCAGTGTTATGGATAATTGGTAGTTTGGAATATAGATTTGCAGAAGGCTATTTTTCAGTGGTAGTGAAAATTTCACATCTTTATCTTGTACTGCTGTATATATGATATCTTATACAAGATTTATCCTGTATATCCATTGTAATCATATTGTATTTTTAGAAATCAAGAGGTTGTAGCTTTACACTCCACTATGAAAAAATGATCACTTTTCTGCCATGTCTGATATTTTTCAAAAATTAAATAGTTGGAATGTAAGGAAATTTGGACAATGGATGGGGTGAGTATGTGCCAAGGAAAGGTGGTTATTGAGAAATCTCTCACACACACTTTAATGCACATGCACACACATGTAGTTCCATTTCAATAAGCTTTGCAATATATCAATATGGCACAGGGCTAGGTTGGTAAAGAAGGCAGGCCCGAGAACTCAGGGACGAGCTTGAGAACATTTTCTCTAAGCAGAACATTTCCCTACCTCTGTGGAATAAAATCCTTATTATAACAATAATACTTTAACTCACCTTGTGGAGCTTCAGTCAACGTGAAGGGGACAGGGTAGAGCATGAATTGTGAGCTTGGTGGGCTTGGTGTGTTTAGTGGGCATCTTGGTTCCCTCTTGCCATTTTCTTAGCACATTTTCCTGCTAGCAATGCACCTTCATCCTCCTTGTGGATGGTGCTAATGCATCCAAAACACAATGCGAAGCCACAGAAATTCTCCATTATATTGCCTAATGTTTTCTCCATGCATTTTTACACAGGAGGAGAACATACAGGTCCTTTTTTCCTCAATACAAATTATATTACATGATTGTAATAGACAGAATCTTCTAAAAAACAATGAGAAGTCCAGTGGCAGCTTAAAGACTAACAAATTTATTTGTGCATAAGCTTTCGTGGGTAAAAAAACCCCACTTCTTCAGATGCATGGAGTGAAAATTACGGATACAGGCATAAATATACTGACACATGAAGAGAAGAGGAGTTACCTTACAAGTGAAGAAGCAATGTGGACAGGGCCAGTTCATTCAGGGTGGCTTCGGTCCACTTCCAATAACTGAGGAGGAGGTGTCAATACCAAGAGAGAGAGAATTGCTTTTGTAATGAACCAGCCACTCCCAGTCTCTATTCAACCCAAATTAATGGTGTTAAATTTGCAAATGAATTGTAGCTCTGCAGCTTCTCTTTGAAGTCTGTTTTTGAAGTTTTTTTCATTAAGTATGGCTACTTTTAAATCTATTATAGAATGTCCAGGGAGATTGATGTGTTCTCCTACTGGCTTTCATATGTTACCATTCCTGATGTCTGATTTGTGTCCCTTTATTCTTTTACATAGAGACTGTCCGGTTTGGCCAATGTACATGGCAGAGGGACATAGCTGGCACATGATGGCCTATATCACATTAGTAGATGTGCAGGTAAATGAGCCCCTGATGGTGTGACTCATGTGGCTGGGTCCTCTGATGGTGTCGCTAGAGTAGATATGGGGACAGAGTAGGCAACGGGGTTTGTTACAGGGATTGGTTCCTGGATTAGTGTTTCTGTGGTGCGGTGTGTAGTTGCTGGTGAGTATTTGCTTCAGATTGGGGGGCTGTCTGTAAGCAAGGACTGGCCTGTCTCCCAAGGTCTGTAAGAGTGCAGGATCATTTTCCAGGATCGATTGTAGATCTCTTGTAGGAAGTAGATCTCTTGTGAGGACTGGTCCAGGCCGAGGTTGACGGTGGGGTGGAAATTGTTGAAATGCAGGTGGAATTCTTTAAGGGCCTCCTTCCTGTGTGTCCATATGATGAAGATGTCATCAATGTAGTGCAAGTAGAGGAGGGGCACTAGGGGATGAGAGCTGAGGAAGTGTTGTTCTAAGTCAGCCATAAAAATGTTGGCATACTGTGGGGCCATGTGGGTACCTATAGCAGTGCCACTGATTTGAAGGTCTAAGTTGTCCCCAAATTTGAAATGGTTGTGGGTGAGGACAAAGTCACAACATTCAGTCACTGGGTGTGTCATGGCATCATCAGGAATGCTGTTCTTGATGGCTTGTAATCCATTCTTGTGTGGAATATTGGTGTAAAGAGCTTCTGCATCCATGGTGGCCAGCCAGGATGGTGTTTTCAGGAAGATCACCAATGCATTGTAGTTTCCTCAGGAAGTCAGTGGTGTCTCAAAGATAGCTAAGAGTGCTGGTAGCTGTCATAAACAGATAGCTGAGGGTTAATGTCTCTTTCACCTGTAAAGGGTTAACAAACAACACCTGACCATAGGACCAATCAGGAAACAAGATACTTTCAAATCTCAAGGGAGAGAAGTTTTGGGTGTGGGTCCTTTGTTCTGTGTCAGTGTGCTCTCTAGGCTCTGAGGGTGATCACACTATCTCCAGGCTCTCCAATCTTCTGTTTCAATTTGTAAGTACAGGCTGTAGAAAGACAATATAGCTTTACATGTTTTTCGTATTTGCACATGTTGCTTATGTTTGCTGGAAATGTTTAAATATTTGTATTTTTCTGAATTAAGGCTGTTTATTCCATTATAGTTTATAAGTCACAGACCCGTGAATTATTTCTTGATTACAGAGACATTTTTATGTCTTTTCTTTCCTTTTTGAGTTAAAAGCTTTTTTTTAAGACCGTTTGATTTTCTTTTCTAGTGAGGCTCAGGGATAGAGATCTCTGTGCCAGGATTACTGTCTTCTCTAGGAAAAAGCTGGAGGGGGAAAAAGGAAGGAGGGGAATGGTTAAATTTGTCCTTCTTGTTTTGTAATCAATGGTTTAAGTACCCAGTTAATCTTCCAGGTAACCCAGGGAGGTGGAAACCCTGGGAGGAGGTAAAGAGGGGGAAGGGAAGTGTGTATTTCCTTTGTTGTGAGACTCAAGGCATTCTGATTCTTGGGTCCCAGGGAAGGTTTTGGGGGGTCTAGAGTGTACCAAGCACTGGAATTCCTGGTTGGTGGCAGCGCTACAGGATCTAAGCTGGTAATTAAGCTTACAGGATTCATGCAGGTACCCAAATTTTGGACGCTAAGGTTCAGATTTGGGAATTACACCTTATGACAGTAGCGTAGGGCCTGAGTAGAGAGTCCAAATAGCCAGATAATCCTGCTGTAAGAGTGCCAGTGATTGACATGATGGGGCATTCAAGGTTTCCAGGTTTATGGATCTTGGGTAGCAGATAGAATACCCCTAGTAAGGGCTCCAGGGGTGTGTCTGTGTAGATTTGTTCCTATGCAGGGAGTTTCTTGAGCAGATGATGTAGTTTATTTTGGTACCCCTCAGTGGGATCGGAGGATAGTAGCTTGTAGAATATGGTGTTGGAGAGTTCCCAGGCAGCCTCCTGTTCATAATCCGACCTGTTCATGATGACTACAGCACCTCCTTTGTCAGCCCCTTTGATTATAATGTCAGAGTTGTTTCTGAGGCTGTGCATGGTGTTGCGTTCTGTATGGCTGAGGTTATGTGGCAAGTGATCCTGTTTGTTCACAATTTCAGCTTGTGCACATCTGCGGAAGCACTCTATGTAGAAGTCCAGTCTGCTTTTTTGACCATCAGTGTTGGTAGGAGGGTTCCTGAGGGTCAGTGCACTATTCAGTGGTGTGTTGAAAATATTCCTTGAGTCGAAGGTGGCAAAAATAGGCTTCCAGATCACTGGAGAACTGTATCATGTTCGGGGGTGGGGGGGAGGGAGAAAGAATGTCTCCAAGATAGGACAGACTCTTCCACTGGGCTAAGTGTGTGGTTGGATAGATTAACAATATTGTTGGGTGAGTTAAGGGTATCACTGTTGTGGCCCCTTGTGGCACATAGGAGTTTAGATAGTTTAGTGTCTTTTTTTCTTGGTAGAGAAGTAAAGTGTGTGTTGCAAATGGTTTATCTTGTTTTTGTAAAGTCCAGCCACGTGGAAGTTTGTGTGGAAGGTTGGTTTTGCATGAGAGTCTCCAGTTTTGAGAGTTCATTCTTGATCTTCTCCTGTCTGCTGTACAGGATGCTGACCAGGTGGTTCCTCAGTTTCTTTGAGAGTGTGTGGCACAATCTTTTACCATAGTCAGTGTAGTATGTCGATTGCAATGGATGTTTTACCTTCAGTCCATTTGGTATGCTGCCCATCTGTTTGCACTTAGAAAGAAAGATGATGTCTATTTGTATCTGCACAAGCTTTTTCATGAGGCTGATAGATTTCTACTTCATACAGCTAAATTCAGTGCCTTGCATGGTATCAGATATCGGGGGTAGCCATGTTAGTCTGTATTCATAAAAACAACAATAATCTTCTCAGCAACTGACATCATATGCCCTTTCATAAGCCATATTGCACAAGCCCACAGTAGGAAAATATCGCATTCTTAGGAATCAAGGATAAGCAGAAGTGACAATTTATGTTGGTCAACAACAAAATAATCTCATTATCTCCTGATCAGTGTAACCACTGCAGAACAGATTTCTTTTTGCTGTGGTGGTGTTTTGGGTTGTTTGTTTTAAATGAAATAATAGTAATAAAATGACATTAAAGGTAAGAGACACAAACAAACAAAAGCCAGGAAATTCAGAGATAGATTATCCGTATAACGCCCCAGGGATTTCACATGTTCAACTCCCATTAGTGTGAATGGGAGTTACAAGTATAATTTCTCCCATGTATAGAAACAAAAATATAGCCTTATTTAGGGCTAATAAAGCATTCCTATCTCACTCTCCCTTGTGCCTAGAAATAAATTCAGTCATCCTCACTGTCTCTTTCTCCTTTATTTCCCCTCTAGAAATATACATAGTTTTTTCTACATTGAATTTGATACATAGGGAAGTTTATATAATTCAATCATCTAAGAAAAATAAATTTAAGGAATTCTTCTAATGAACCATATTGTTGCAATGCAGGGAAGCTGCTATAAAGTAACAAGACTCTGCAAGGATTTTAAAAGAAAGCTTTTTTTTTTTTAAGGTGATATTCATCACATTTTTTTAAAAGCATGAATGGCTGCTTCAATGTTTGTAGTTAGGCATATTTCCTACATATAATTTATAGAGACTAACACAAACCAAGATTTGTTTATATATACTACAAAAATTTTCTGGACAAGTAATCCATAGATTACCCTGGAAGATATCCTGAGTGTCAAATTATCTACTTGGAGGACAGGGATACAGTGCAGCAAGTGGTTTGTCTACTCTGTGATTTTTAATTGCGTTTTAACATGTAAGCTTATGCAGTTGAGTTTTAGTTACACTAGACTTTACAAACATTTGTTCCTTGTGTAAAATGACTATTAAAATTCCCAGGATTTCTACACTGGGAAAATGCACCATGTTAACTGACACGTTTTAACTTGCACATGTTTTAACTTGCATAGTGTTAAACAGGATTTTTGTTCTTCATGCAAAACAAAAACAGATGTGCTCAAATGTGTTAGCCAGTCCTGGGTTAATATAGTCAGAGGAAAGCTATAGTGCACACAGGCTCAGAAAAAGTGGCCATACATTTATTTATGACAGATGATTGGCAGTAGGAGCAAAGTAACTCAGAAAGTTGGTAGTACAAGCTGAAAAGGGTGTATGATCAGAGCATCTGAGTGCTGATTCACTGATACCCCTTAACAGCTCCTGCTCTCAGAGATCTCATAGACCTCTGGTAGGATTTAAATTTGGGGCTTTCCTAGAAATTCCAGGAGAGGGCTGAGGCAGTAATACTGCATAGGGGGATTCATTTATACTCTGAAACAGCTTTCCTGAATTTGAACCATCAGCAACTTGTTCAGTTAACTTTTTTAAAGGGTTGAAGTGTACAATATTGAAATTTAACTTTTTCATCTCAGAACTAGTGTCAGTGAGTTATGGTAAATGGTGACATGCTTTTATCATTTTATGTTTGTTTTATATTTCACTGTTTATTTTTACTGCTTATTCTTTTGTTGTATGGCCCTTAGACATCTCCGTGATATATAGTGATGTTCTAAATTAGAATATATATAATAAAAGTGAGTCACTGAAATGCAAAGTTCTGGACTTCTCAGAGTCCTATATGGTGTTATAAGGAGGAGTGGAACCTGCATTAAATTGGTGGCTCTCTTCTTACAAAACTTCCCACTTCAATTTTAAGGAAAAACATATTTACAGCTAACATAGGGAACTTCTAATGGACAATGTATATTCTCTGTCAAAGTAATTTATAAGATGGATGCTGTAGTTACGTGAGCCTTGTCAGCTGGAAACATTAATCATAATAAATAATAATTTATATTTATTCGTTCCTTTTAATGAATGATCCCCAAGTTCAAACTATGATATATAGTCATGAATCACTTCTGCAGCCGTTTTGGGGTTGGTATGCAGCAGCACGTAGCAATATTACAAAACAGCTTAGAGCAAGGAGATAAGAGTAACCATTTCTCTTAACTGTACAGAAGGGAATTAGATAAGTACTATAAGTATTATTTATTTATACTGCAGTAATGATTAGGAGCTCCAGTCATGAACCGTTGTGCTCGGTGCTGTACAGACACAGATCAAAATGCGGTCCCTACCCCAAAAAGCTTACAATCTAAGCAGGTAAAATGTAGTTACCCAAAATGGAATTTAGTTAGTATTTGCATTTACTCATGCAAAAACTGACTTTACCTCTCTGCTTAACATGATTGTTTGGGACCTTGGTTTCACATTTCGTGCATAATATGTATATATTGACTGCCCCCAAAGGCATAACAAGGCTGAGGACAATATGTATCATCAAAGGTGCTATTTTTAGCCAGCTTTTAAACTGTTGTTGACCCTAAAGACAGCTACTATTTGTTTCATTAGTGCCTGGGCTCTTTTTTGTTTTGTTTTTATGAGAGATGGCAAAGTGAGAGCTTGCAGTGGGATGGCTTCATGCAAGGAACCTACAGAAATACAGGTTTTCTTAAGTTTTGAAAAAAAATATGCATATTTTTGGTTTTAGCCAGAATCTTCATGCAGGAATACAGGGATGATGCATCAGCTTTTGTCATTTGAAACAGAGGAGTTGGATGCAGACGGACATTCTTGTTACTTTATTTTAATATTACAGGAAGGCATTAATTGACCTATCGGCTGTAATTTGGCCATTTGAGGTCTATGGCTCAGGAACCGATAAGTAAACATTTGGTCAGTGAGATTTAGAATTGATTTCGGTTATATATCTGTTGGCAGTTTCAAGACCAGCAGTAAAGTTGTGCGTAGTTGTCATTTGGAAATGCTTGCTGAGGATATACTGTTTGGAACCAAAGATGAGACTCAAAGTGGATAACCAAATTGCTGAGTTTGATTTGCATCACCATTGGTTGTCTGTAACCTCTCCAACACTAAAAGAAAAAGTGGTACTTTATCTAGCCCACTCCACCCCCACTAAATTATTGTTCATTAAGGGAATAGCAGCTGTTGCAAAAATCTACTCAGCAGCTGGTGAGCTTGTATTAGGTCTTTTTTTGCAGTTTAACTATATTCAGACAGGGAATAGGGGTTTGGTTAATATTTGTAATTCTGATGAAGCACTTAGTAGATTTTTTAATAGCCCTTCTTGATGAGGGCCTGGCATATTCTATAGCAGGGTCACATCTGTTGGCATTTTTTTGCCAGACTGGGTGACTTCCAAGGTCTAACTCAGACTGTTTGTCACCACGGTACTAGAGGATGTGAGTATATTGTACCTGAATTATCTCCATCTAGCTAATATTGGCATAATATATGGTTTAGTTTGGATTTTAAGAATAAGTTTGAGGCCTTGGTCTAACTGCAAGCAATGTGTGGGAGTAGTGTGTAAGAAGGACACAACCACGTAAGGTATTTTTAGTTATATGCAAAGCAGCTAATGATAAGGAGTATAATAGTGATCTTACACTACGTATTTCAAGAGATCATAATTGGCAGAGAGGATCTTTGTCACAGGGAATAGGCTGATGAGATAGACTGGAATCCCTACTCCCAATAAGAGAATATGGTAATGAGAAGCAGAAGTGGTGGCAGTGCTTTGTACATTCGTAGTACATGCATTTACAGCAAGATGCACATTTTCAGTACCCAACAAACAGCATGGGGTTTGGTACTGCCACCCTTATGTAACCCATGCTTCTGTCATGGTTCCTTTGAAACAGCAGTAGTCAGTTTTGTTTTTTGCCAGAAGAGTGGCGCAGCTCTCCACTGACTCCAGCTAGTCTGGGATGGGTAGGTAAACAAAGGGCAAAAAGTTCACAAACTCTTGAAGCATGTTTAAAAGGGAAGCTCCAAGAGTGGAGGCCAATTCCACTCCCAAGTATGTCAGAAAAAAGGGCACCAAACTCAGTTAGTGCAGCAAGATCCAGAGGGAGGCATACTGGAGGGGAGGGGAAGATCGCTACCCTGCGGGCTGATGCTTAAGGCCTGCTTTTTTACTAACTGCAGGAATATGTTGGAGCCAAACTTAATTAGGGATTCCCTGTTAGGAATTGTTGTTGTTAGATGTTTACAAATACCGTATTGTGTGGGTTTGAGACATATGTTTTATGTATGTGTAACTTTAGCGCCCTCGTGGCCAAGACACAGTCTGCTCTGCACTCAGCTCTGGCCAAGAGAAGGCACATGCAGGAATGCAGCAGGAGAAATCCTTTCCACCTCAGGGGCACCTGTTCCAACCCCCCCAGAGTGAACACACACACTCACAGGAAAAGTACAGTGGATATAAGAAAGGGAGATATTTATTTACAGAGGGATGAGAGGAGAAATACAACAAGGGGAAATATAGGGTGAGCAGTAAAACAGGGTTGCATCCAAGCCAAGGCCCCATGGGCCCAGTGATAGCACAGTTTGGAAGGGCAGACACCGAGCAATATGTCTGCACACAGAGTTCAGGAGTCCTGAGCAAAGTTCCAGTCTAGTGGTGAGTCTTGGGTGCTCCTGGTCATCTTCGGCGCCAGTGAACTTTCCCCCAACAACCCCCTCCGGTGCCCTCTTCTGCTGCTTTCTGCAAAGCCACACAGAGCGACCACTTCCCCATTTAACTAGCTACAACCTCCCTCCTTGTTCCCAGTGCAGAGTCACAAGCCCCAGTACTCACAGCCCCATGCAGCTCTGGGCAGCCGTGATACTGGATCCAGCTCTGGCCTGTCCTTCTCGGGAGATTCCTCCCTGGCACAGGGCTTCTCCTGGCTCCTGTCCTGGGGTGTCCCCGATCAGCCTCTCTGTCCTTCCCAGGCTTCAGGCAAGTTCTCTCTGCTTCCTTTGCAAGGGCCTGGGGGCTGCTCCCTCTCTGTCCCTCTGAGCTCCAGAGCCACTCCCTGGAGTTTCCCTCCTTTTTTCTCACTCTCCCCCTTCCCACTAGGAAAAAGATTTAAAGGGGCCATGCTCTCTAAACCCCATGTGGGTAGGGTTTCCAACTTTCTACTTGCACAAAACTGAACACCCTTATCCCTCTTCCGAGGCCATGCACCACCTCTGAGGCCCCGCCCTTGCTCACTCCATTCCCCCCTCCCCGGTCACTTGCTCTCCCCACCCTCACTTGCTCATTTTCACCAGGCTGATCACTGGGGGATCAAGGTTGGGACAGGGGGTTAGGGCATGTGGGGGGCAATGAAGGCTCCACCTGGGAGTGCAGGCTCTGGGGTGCAGCTCAGAATGAGGAATTTGGGGTGCAGGAAGGTGCTCCAGGCTGGGACCTAGTGGTTCAAGGGTAGGAGGGGGATCGGGGCTAGGGCAAGGGGTTGGGGCATGGAAGCAGGTCAGGGATGCAGGCTCCTTGTGGTGCTTACTTCAGGCAGCTTCTGGAAGTAGCAGCATGTTCCCCCTCCAGCTTCTACGTGGAGGTGCAGCCAGGCTGGTCTGCACGCTGCCCCATCTACAGGTGCCACCCCTGCAGCTCCCATTGGTTGCAGCTCCTGATCAGTGCAAGCTGCAGGCGAGTGCTTGGGGAAGGAGCAGTGTGTGGAGGCCCCTAGATGCCTGTAGGAACTGGAGGGGGGGACATGCCACTGCTTCCGGGAGCCATGCAGAGCCACAGCAGGCAGGGAGCCTGCCTTAGCTGCACTGTGCTGCTGACCAGACTTTTAACGGGCCTGTCAGTGGTGTTGACCAGAGCTGCTAGGGTCCCTTTTCTACCAGGCGTTCTGGGTCGGGACTTTTGGGAAACTGCTATAATACATGTTCCGTTCCACTGATTTCAATGGCACTACTTGCAGAGAAAGTTATTACTCAACAGGAATAAAGGTGGCAGAATGGAGGCCATAGCAATCAGGACTGAGAAAATGGTATCCTACAGATCCTCTCTTCCTAATGAATGAGATATTGTACTCAGGTGGTAAAAAAAAATTCTCTCAAAGTTCCATTATATCATTGTACGCTTTGATGCTCTACAAAATGTGTATTATATACAATAAATTGTTGAACTTTATTTAGACAAGTGAGTCTTTTTTACTTCCAATGAATGATGTAGTCTGATTCATTTAAGAATAGCAGGTAATGTTTATACAGTATTTCAATAAAAGTGAGATTGGGCTGGATTTATATGTATAATTTAGAAAATCCTCAGATAATAAGGTTTTTATTGAATTACTTAATCTTTTCCATTGAAAGATTTCTCATTATGGCAGATACATTGAATTGAAAGAAAGACGTAAGACAGATTTTTAATTAATGTTTATTGCATGTGACAATCTGTCTGTTCCAAATGTAAGGTGCCCAATTGATACAAGAATTTTGACAGTCTTGTTCAAGATAGTAAGCAGCACAGACCACAGCCCAAGTGGCTGCGCCTCAATTCTTCTGCAGCAGGAAGCAAGAATAGATGAGACCTGAGGATCCCTACACATACATGCTGCAGACATTAGTATTACTGATGTACTCGTATTAGAGGAGCACTAATAATGTGTTTAGCACTGTGCAAACATAGAGTAAGACATCAAAGCAATGGTTAGGGGACTGGTGATGGGAAATGGAGCCTTTTATCTCTCCAGTTTGAGTCTTGCTTGGTCTGAAGAGAATGAATAGATGGGTTTCTGTGACCTGTGTCAAGGGGGCTGTTGATCTCTTCCCATTTCCTAGTATACACAAAGCCACCACTACGGCTGGGACTCCGATAGGCCGTGATTGAACAAGTATAGAAAGTAGACCAGTGGTTCTCAACCTGTTTACCATTGTAGGCCGCATATGCAGCTCTCTATGTGCTAGGTGGGCCGCATCCACACAATATATATACTACCTGTACTGCTACACAAAAGAGGTTTGGTGTTTGTTATATGACAGCAATATGATTCAAACTCATTTAGTACCTTTCATTTCAACGCTGGCAAATGTCTACCAAGAGCATTTGCAATTAGCAAAATAAGTCAAAACATTAACTGTTAAAATTAACTCATTTACTGTAAGGGTAGCACAGCATAGTGTATTGTCACCCTCACTTCCGTGTTGGTGCTGGCAGTGCAGCTGGGCTGAGAGCCTGGAGAGAGCAGCTGCAGAGCCTGCCCACAAAGATTGGGAGGCCTGCCCACTGCAAGGTGCCCCCTCAGCCAGGGGCTGTTCCACCTGCGCCCAGCCCCCCATCCAGGGACAGTCTCCCAGTATCCAGCCCGCTCAGCCTCTTCTTAGACTGTCGTCCTAGCCAGGGAATGCCCCACCATCACTCACCCACCTCGGGACTGTCCCCCCCCTGCATCCGGACCCCCAACACTGGGCTGGCACATGTGCCTGCCCTGCAGAGACAGGATGCCCTTTCCAGGGCAGAATGCCCCCCCTCAGAACTGCCCCCTCCCCCAGCATCCAGTCCTCCATCTAGGGACTGCCCTCCAGCAACTGCCCCCAACCGCCCCCCCCCGAAGGACTGCCTCTAGTACTCAACCTCCCCTCCCCTGCCTCTAGGGACTGTGTCCCAGTATCTAACCCCCTATCCAGGGACTGTCCCAGCCACCAGTTCCCCCTACCTGGAGTCTGTCCCCCATGCACTGGCTGCACCCGCTCCCTGCAGCCCTAGCCCCCTGCATCCCCTCCATTTGCCCCACCCCCTGTGCCCCCTACCCCGCGTCTGCTGGTCTCCTACCTCAGCTGCACATAGCTAAGCCCTGCAGCCCACCCTTCCCTTCTGCCATTGTGGTCCTAGTGCCACTCCACCCAGGGTCACTGGACCTGCAATCCTGCAAGGCAGAGGCACTGAGTGTCCTGGCCTCCTGCCAATGCTGCTGGGCCTGATTCTGCCAGGGGGAATGGTGCGGGGAGAGGGGCTAATACTTGGCCCGATCCAGTGCCACCCCATTTTTGCATCCCACCCACCCCCTGTCAGCTCTGCACCTGGTGCAGGTACCCCCCCCACTCCACCCTAGTTATGTCCCTGAGGATGTCTCATGAGCTGCAGCTATGTGCTGATTGGGCTGCAAATGGGCCACGAGTTGAGAACCACTGAACTAGACTACCCTTAGGAACATGGTCAAGGCACACAAGAGGTGTTGTGTGGGAACTCTGATTTGCTGTTCCTTCTCTGTGAATAGACGATATCATTCTCTTAGGTTGCCTTCTATATTCATTCAAAAAGAGAAGAGAAAAGCAGAAGAAGAAACAGATTCAGTATTTTTTTTTTTTTTACTTTCACTGCTGGGAAGCAGCAAAACATTCAGGGGTCTTGTGAATTCTTGAAGCTATTGTCCTTTATCTAGTATCTATGTGCACTGTGTAAAAAGGCTTATTTTATGAGTTTTGTGAGAAACTTTTATCTTGATTTGCCATGAAAATCTTTTGAGTAGAAGAGAGAGGATGTGTTCTCAGTGATGTTCTTTATAATTGATGTTTATCCTCCCTAACATAGGACCTTGATATGGTAGAACTAGTTCTGATAAAAACGAATACCCACCCTGAACAAAATCATATTGAAGTTCAGAAGAGTTAATTGTACTTCTTAACTGCCTGAACTTCCAGGCCTGCCTAGGGGGCTGGAAGTGAAATATTAAAATACGAGTGTATAGCATAGTATTTCTGACATGGTTTCAAAAAAGAAGTAATGGAAATCCTTTGATTTCCTGAACGCATGAGATTTCCAGTCTGATTTGTTGATCAGAGAGGTATGTTCAAGTAAACTGAAGGTTGCTACTAAATGGTAATTTTTAATCATGTCAAATTAGTCTGAGTAGTTTAGCTTGTAGAAAACCACTGACAGATTTGACGAAAGCTTCCGGACCAGGGAATATAGTAGTAGGTCTACAATGTACACTATGGAAGTGTATTCCTTAAGAACACGGTTCTGAAACATTTCTGGCTGTTCCAATGACTGTTCTGGAGTATTTTGAATGAATGTAGGTGATTTCAATGTACAATTCAGCTTGTGCAGATATAGAATTATTAAGCGTTCAGAGTATTCCTAAATATTAAGCCTGTATAAGACTAAGGGCTGGAAATGTCTTTTGTTGTGCACTGTTATTGCACCCAACAGACCGATTGGTGGTGATTGGAGGTGGATTCCACTGCACAATATAAAGACTACCTTCCTAAGAAAAATATTTATAGGAGGCAAAAACTCTAAATGGCAAGAAAAAAGTGAATCAGAACTATACAGTTATTCAAACAGAGCCTGGCATTACTGCTTTCTCCTTTATCTGAAACATTAATACAAACTCTTGGCAAAGTTTATGTATGCTACTTAAATTCAAGTTCTATCTGGGGCCTGGTCTACACTGGGGTGGGGGGTGTCTTCAGCTATGGCAATACTGTAGCTGAAGTCGAAGTATCTTATTCCGACTTACCTCCCATCCTCACAGCGCGGGATTGATGTCTGCGGCTCCCCCATTGACTCTGCTACCGCCGTTCACTTCAGTGGAGTTCCGGAGTCGACGGGGAGCGTCTAGATGAGACGTGATATATCGATCCTGATAAATCGATCGCTACCTGCCGACATGGTGGGTAGTCAGGACATACCCTAAGATAGTGGAGACTAGTTACTCTCTTTCCTAACAAAATGCAACTTGAATAGATCTAAAACAGTGAGGACCCCACTGGAATTTCTTTCTTGTCCCTTCCCCCACTCCACATACATGCACACCAAATGCAACACTAAGATTGAATCAACCATACCAAACTAAATTTCCTTTGGAGTTTTCAGTCTGTATTTGGTTTTTGTTTTTTAAAAAAAATGTTAATCCAGACCTGAGCTGGATTAATGATGGAACGTTGCCTTAAACGTAACAAGTAAACTCAGGACAAACAGATGTTTGGACAGTCCCATCTGTGAATCCTGCACTCAGTAAGCCCATCCAAGGCACATACATAAACTCTTTGTACTTACATCCATCTGTTAAGATGGCCTGCTGTCCAGTCACCACTTGTCAAACCCAGTCACTGTAGCATAGGTGCCAGTCAATCATGGATTGAGGAAACAGCCTATGGAACACTCTGAGTGCTATTATTTTTGGGGGGATTTCTTCCTCATTGTAACCACTGCTGTACTGGCATCAGATGTCTCTATATTTGCTAATACCTATGACTTAAAAATAAATACATACCTGAAGAGTGGATGAAAGTGAGACAATCCAAATAATGTGGATTGTATATAAATGTGGTTTCAGTATCTCCCGGCATTGTGTGTAAAGAAAATCTAGTGGCAGATACTGCCACTAGTATGCTGACAGAACCCACAGAGTACTGAACAAGTTGTCAGGTGTCAGAATTTGGGATCATGACAAATGATGGGAAGTTCATAGGCATGAAGGGGGAAAAAATCTTAATAGGCAACATTTTTTCTTAGCATGCTCAGTTAGTGTCAAATGGTTGGTGTGAGACACCTTCCCAACTTTGGTTTGCTGGAAGTAATTTGGAGAAACTCCTGATTAGAACATTCTTCCTATTAATCTATTAATGGTAGCAGAAATACCGTTGCTTCTTACATAGTCTAAGTATACCATACAAAATGTGTTATCTAGTCAAATTTTTAAATCTTGGTAATGGATACAAATTGTTAAATACTATCTCTAACCATTGAAAAAACACATGTAATGCTGCTTTGATGACTAATCTGGTTTCTGATTGTCTAAAACAAAGGATAAATTTGGTTTTGGGAGCTACAAAAATAGAGTTTGGGGTCTGGGTCAGTAAAAGTGAACACCGATATTTTAGTAGCTTATTTGATCTCTCTCATTCATTCTATTTTATGTCTGTATAATGGCACCAATGCCAATGGAATGTATGTGTAATAGTCATGGAATCACTGATATTAGACATGGAAAAGACCTGTTGGGTCATTTTGTCCACCCTTCTGCCAGTATGCACTTCTACCCCAGAGTGTATTCATTGCATTTCTAAAGCTATGTACTGTAAGTAGTGAAATCCCTGAATACATAGCATGAGTCCACTTCCCTGCAGTAATTTCCTTCTGCTTTTTAACCTATCATGCTCTCTTGGATTAGGTCAGAGATTAAAGCCTCTCTGAAAGAAATCCATTCTGAGGCAGGAGTTTTACTACTAAATGCTCCACTGCACTCATGGGCAAGGTACATACGTTTTATATTCAACATTATTATATCGGTGCTTTTACTGAGAGGTTTGGGATTTCTTTTGTGTCTTCCTAGTTCATTTTCGCTGCCGGCAACAAAGGAAACTTTATAGAACTCACCTGAAACATCTTTCTGTAGAAAGATGCAAAAGCAATGCACCGTATGTTAAAACCTTTTAATGTGTATGTTTTAAATGTATATAACGTTTGCTAAAGATTACTGTCAGAGTTCCAGGGCTAGCTGCACCTCTGTCTCCTTTCTAGTCTCTCTTAGTGCTCTCCTTCAAACATTAGGTCTCGTGTCCTGACCTATCTGAGGGTGGAAAGTCACAATTCTCCCTGTTAGATCAGGATCTGCATGCAACACCTTGTCTATGCTAGCTTATTACTGTGCAGGTCTGACTGGACACGTATGTTTCTTCCCTTCAGGAGTCATCACAGACTCCTGAAGGGAAGAAACGCAGGTGTTCAGTACATAGTGATATAGTGAACAGCAGCCTTCTTAAAACAAACGAGTTTATTAGCAAACAGAACAAAGTATTAAAAAAAACTATTTTAAAACAACAAACAGCTGACACTCATATCTAAACTCATTTAATCTTGTGGTTCATTACAAGCTCATCTAGATGGGCTTCCCTTTGAGTTGCAGGAACAGAAAAGACCCAATTTACTTTCTTTACCCAATTACTACATATCTCAATGGATTTTCTTATAGAGTCTACATGTGAAGTCTTCTTTTAGCCAGAGACTTTTTTCCCCCCAGGTAGCCAGCCAGAACATCTCAGATAATGTCCCTATGAGGCTGCTCCACTGTTTGGCAATTAGACCTAATCACCCTTAATGGCCTGTATGACACTCCAGGGTGCAATCCAGACCAGTGAGGGGCTGTCTCACACCTGTCCTGCAACCTGGGGTGTCTCAAAATGCTTTGTTGATGAGTCCAACCTGTGCAGCCCAGGTTCCTCACAAACAACCAAACAGCATGCAGGTTACACCCTGGGGCCTGGTCTACACTACGAGTTTATTTTGAATTTAGCAGCGTCAAACCAAATTAACGCAGCACCCGTCCACACAACGAAGCCCTTTATTTCGATATAAAGGGCTCTTAATATCGATATCTGTACTCCTCCCCGACGAGGGGAGTAGTGCTGAAATCGGTATTGCCATTTCAGATTAGGGTTAGTGTGGCTGCAATTTGATGATATTGGCCTCCAGGAGCTATCCCACAGTGCTCCATTGTGAGCGCTCTGGACAGCAATCTGAACACAGATGCACTGGCCAGGTAGACAGGAAAAGCCCCGCGAACTTTTGAATTTCATTTCCTGTTTGTCCAGAATGGAGTGCTGATCAGCACAGATGACCGTGCAGCCCCAGAATCAAAAAAGAGCTCCAGCATGGACTGTACGGGAGATACTGAATCTGATCTCAGTATGGGGAGATGAATCTGTTCTATCAGAACTCTGTTCCAATAGATGAAATGCCAAAACATTTGGAAAAATCTCCACGGCTATAATGGACAGAGGCCACAACAGGGACTTGACAGAGTGCTGCGTGAAACTTAAGGAGCTGAGACAATTGTACCAGAAAGCCAAAGAATGAAATGGATGTTCACAGAGGGAGGGGCGACTGATGACTGTAGCTATTCCACAGTTCCCGCACTCTCTGAAAACAATTTGAATTCTTAGTTGAGCTCTCAAAGCCTGAAGGGTCAAAAACATCGTCGCGGGTGGTTCAGGATATATGTCGTCAGCATCCCCCACCAACCCTGTGAAAGCAAAGGGAAAATAATTGTTTCTCACCTTTTTTCAATGTGACCGTATGTCTACAGGATGCTGCTGGCAGACACGGTGCTGCAGCACTACACAGCAGCATCCCCTTCCCTTCCCTTGCCTTGCGGATGGAAGACGGTACAGTATGACTGATATCCATCACCATCGTCCCATGAGTGCTCCTGTCTGGCCTCGATGAGATCGGCCGGGGTGCCTGGGCAAAAATGGGAATGACTCCTGGTCATTCTCTTAAGTTTTGTCTCCTGGAGATTCACTCCTGCCTGGAATATCATAGCAGCTGGAGGCTGCCCTCCCCTCCCCCCTTTTATCTCTGCTTGCAGAGGCAATAAAGTCAGTGTTTCTTATTCATGCATTCTTTATTACTTCATCACACAAATGGGAGGATAACTGCCATGGTAGCCCAGGAGGGATGGGGGAGGAGGGAAGCAATGGGTGGCGTTGTTGCAGGGGCACCCTCTAGAATGGCATGCAGCTCATCATTTCTGTGGGATGTCTGGGGCTCTGACCTGGAGCGGCTGTTTGACTCTCTGGTTCTTTAGTAGGCTTGCCTGATATTCTAGGCAGGACTGACTCTCCCTTTAGACAAAACTTAAAGAAAAGAATGACCTGGGCAGTCATTCCCATTTTTGTCCATGCGCCCCCAGCCAACCTCACCGAGGCCGGCCAGGAGCACCCATGACAGCGGCAGACAGTATAGGATGACTGGTAACCGTCATTGTCAACTTGCAAGGCAGCAGACGGTACAGTAGAGCTGGTAACCGTCTTTGCTAACTTGCAAAAGGCAAGGGAATGCTGCTGTGTAGTGCTGCAGTACTGCATCTGTTAACAACATCCAGTAGACATATGGTGACAGTGAAAAAAGGCTGAACGGGCTCCATGGTTGCCGTGCTATGGCATCTGCCAGGGCAATCCAGGGAAAAGGGTGTGAAATGATTGTCTGCCGTTGGTTTCACGGAGGGCGGACTGTCTGACGACATTTAACCAGAATCACTCGCAACACTGTTTTTGCCCCATCATGCATTGGTATCTCAACCCAAAATTCCAATAGGTGAGGGAGACTGCAGGAACTAAGGGATAGCTATGTGAGAGCTACCCATAGTTCAATGCTCTGGAAATCGTTGCTAGCCTCGATACATGGACGCACACCACCAAATTAATGTGCTTAGTGTGGCCACGGGCACTTGACTTTATACAATCTGTTTCCAAAAATCAGTTTCTGTAAAATCGGAATAATCCCATAGTGTAGACATACCCTTAGTGTCTGTGTATAGCCACAGCCCTGGTCCAGCACCTGTGACCCCAGCAGCCTGTTAGCAAACACCATCCACACACTAGCTTCCAGCAGCCTTGGTTACTACTTGCAAGGTGACTCCAATGTACTCTCAGTCCTGGATTTTCCCCCCAAACATACCTTTTACACTGTCTAGCTCTCTCCTGAACAATACAGCTATATTAGGTCTATTGCCCCTCTTAGGGGATCAATATACAAAAGTCTGCTACCATAAATGGATTTACCCACACTGCTCACAACACTGGATTACTTTTGATCCAAGAATAAAACTAGTATAAGGCACTAAAAGTCAGAAATGGTCACACGAGAAATAAAGATAAAATGGGTCCTAGTACTAAACTTAACAAACTAGACTTGGTTCAAGGTGAAATTCTTACCACAGGTTCCCAGTAACACTGCTTAACCAGTTTCAGGTCAAGATCTGCTCCAAAGTCCATAGGCTGTTTCTTTTGTTTACTTAGGTGAACGAGAGATGGATAGGGAGAGATAACTTGAGGTGGTTTTGCCCCTCACTTTTATAGTTCAGTCACCCTTTGAAATGGATTTTCTTGAGAGTTACCCTGAGATAAATTTCCTTTCAGCTGTGAGAATTGAGACGTGAGGTCTCATTGTGAAAGAGATTCCATCCTGTTTGCTAAAATGCAGATTTGCCTTGTTTCCCTCTTGTTTATTATTTATATGTAAATGAGGTAAACACACATTTCTTTGTTTAAGTTCTGCTTGACCAGTCCTGCCTAATCGGGGCTATGTGGGTTTGAATGTGTGCTACCAACAACATTCAAGGGAATTCAGAACTTTATATATATGTTGCATTTCTTCATATTATTGACCGGTGAATTATTAGTTTTCAAAATATATCTGACAAGGCATATTTTGTACAAAGATTATTACAATAGTGTGAATATAGAATCATAGAACTGGAAGGGACCTCAAGAGGTCATCTAGTCCAATTCCCTGCACTCAAGGCAGGACTAAGTATTATCTAGACCACCCTGACAGGTGTTTGTCCAACCTGCTCTTACAAATCCCCAATGATGGAGATTCCACAACCTTTGCTGCAGTTTAAGCCCATTGCTTCTTGTCCTATCCTCAGAGGTTAAGAAGAACAATTTTTCTCTCTCCTCTTTGTAGCAACCTTTTATGTACTTGAAAACTGTTATCATGTCCCCTCTTAGTCTTCTCTTCTCCAGACTAAACAAACCCATTTTTTTCAATCTTCCCTCAGGTCATGTTTTCTAGATCTTTAATCATTTTTGTTGGTCTTCTCTGGACTTTCTCCAGTTTGTCCAGATCATTTAAAATTTTAATCCCATCCTCCAAAACACTTGCAACCCCTCTCAGCCTGGTATCATCTGCAAAGTTTATAAGTGTACTTTATGCCATTATCTAAATCATTGATGAAGATATTGAATAGAACCGAACCCAGAACCGATCCCTGTGGGACTCCACTCATTATGCCCTTCCAGCATGACTGTGAACCACTGATAACTACTCTGTGAGAACAATTTTCCAACCAGTTATGCACCCACCTTATAATAGCTCCATCTAGGTTACATTTCCCTAGTTTGTTTATGAGAAGATCCACAAGGCTTGTTACCCTGTCAAAGAAAGCTATGAGGTTGATTTGACACAATTTGTTCTTTACAAATCCATGCTGACTGTTGTTTATCACTTTATTATCTTCTAAGTGTTTGTAGATTGATAGCTTAATTATTTGCTCCATTGTCTTTCCAGGTACAGAAGTTAAGCTGACTGGTCTATAGGGGCGCATTTGGTCACAGCTTTCAATCACTGGCCTTTTGATAGTGGGGGGACTGCGCTGAAATTGTCTTGTCCCCCTGACATTCCTACACACCATCTCAAAAATCCTATAAAACAGTTTGGAGTCCTAGTCCATATTTACCAACAAGAGCCCTCCTCCCCCATCTATTATATTTATCTTCCGGTTTGGTAGTGTTTTCATTAGTTGTATCATGTATAGTAAAGCTTCACACTAAAGTACACAAATATCACAGGAAAATTGGAGTTACCAAGCTGGCTCCAACCAGTGGTCTACCTCAGGTCCATTGAACAGGTTTTCTGATTAAATAATAGCCCAAATCCTGCTTTCCATCTGTATTTCATAATTAGGCAAAATGCCTATTGACTACAATGGCATTGATGGAAGTTTATCTAATGATTAAAATACCAGACAGAAAATAAAAATATCACTTAGAAAGTTATTCCATGAAATGTTAAAATATTTTATCTTTTATGGTCACTCTTAAAATCATTGTTGCCTTAGCTAACTAAAATGTGTCATGTCAGTATTTGCATATTCCCTATATTATTAAAGGCAAAATTGTGGGTCCAGAGTTGCTCTACTTTGTGTTCAGGCTTGTATACGTTCAGATAATTTTGAATAACATTAGATTAAAAAAAGTTTATTATTCTACTGAGGTATTTCCTTTTCACTTGCTCTGGCTTGAAGGTGTAGTTAGAAATAGTAGGGCTCCCCTCCTAAAACTCCAGGTCAATAACAAAGTATTCTCAGCTAAAAAAAAAAGTATCAAAAGGATAAAAATACATCAAAGATATGGACAGAAGAGAAAACCGAGATGAGTATAAACTTAAAACACTAGTTCCATCGGTCATAAATATGGAAGATAGGACACGTCTATTTAAAGTTTTTTAGTTTATGGATCAAAATTCAGTGTCACTCATTTTTTCATGCATGAGTGCTGCTAAATAACTACAGATTTCAGGGTGGGAGCTGTGTTAGTCTGTACCAGCAAAAACAATGAGGAGTCCTTGTGGCACCTTAGAGACTAACAAATTTATCTGGGCATAAGCTTTCATGGCCTAGATCCCACTTTATCAGATTTCTACAGCATTTCTTAACATTAGCTCACAGAGTGAGCTTGTCTGAAACATTAAACAGTCAAACAAAAAGTATTTTTCAGTTGCAATATAACTTAGGGCATGATCCTGCAACCTGCTGAGCAATTCCTGGGAGTGCTGAGCACTCTGTTTATCTTGAATTAAGTGCAATTTTAGTGAGCTTGCAGGATGGAGCATTAACTCATCATCCGGCACAGACAGAAGAGGAAAGATTAAAGCGTTCTTTTGTAGAAAAGTTTTCTTCTTGCTTAATCATTCTCTTCTCTATTCCCCTTTCTTATTCTTCCCAGAATTTTTTTTTTCCAGAAGATACTTTGTGATCTCACAGCTATACTACCTTTGGCATTACCATTTATATGGGAAAATCTGTCTGCCTCATTAAATCCCTAATGCAGTGTGTTGTATATGTACCATATTATTACTGGTGACATCAGGTTATATTGCTCAATAATTGTAAAGTTACTTGTAAATATGTTGTTTCTTCCCCTCCAGGCTGAATTAAGACAAGTGCACATGGAAAAATATTCTTGCATTTTTATTTTATTTTAATTGGCTGAACTTGATACTCATGATAACAAAAGACTTGCAGTACTAGCTACCTTTAGGCATAGTGTGGACTGGTGCTGTGCAGTCTTTTTCTACAGATCTAAGGTACCACACCTGAATGCTGACTAGCTTCATTCCTCTTATTTCTGTCCTTGAATCACTCTTCAGCAAAGACTAGAAATTGTGTCAAATCATACTAACCTGTAATATGTGCTATTGATATGCATATAATACCCAATACTTGACAACATTTGGAAGATATAAGGAGAGAAATAAGGATGCTTCATTTTACCTCTGTTGATATACATGGAAATATATATAAGAGCTTTTTTGCAGGGATGTAGTGGGAATAGTGAAAATGTTGCTAAAGTACTTGTTCTAACCATGGCTTCTAACTTGTTGGGATCCCCATGGTTCTATTCTGTTATCCCTTCTGTTCGGTATATATGTAGGGTATTGTTGCTGAGGGAGAAAATGAGATGATACAATATGCAGTGCCAGGAATATGTGGATGGCACTTGGTTGTACACCTTCTTTTGTTGAATCTGGCTTCTCTAGTCTTC
Source organism: Chelonoidis abingdonii (assembly GCF_003597395.2). NCBI lineage: Eukaryota > Metazoa > Chordata > Testudines > Testudinidae > Chelonoidis > Chelonoidis abingdonii. The sequence continues at coordinate 102,511,031 of NC_133771.1, forward strand.
TCTGTTAACAGCGTGTAACAGAGAACATATGAATGGCCATACGGGGTCAGACCCAAGGTCCATCTAGCCCAGTATCCAGTCTTCCGATGCCCCAAAGGGAATGAACAGAACTGGTGATCATCAAGTGATCCATTCCCTGTCACTCATTCTCAACCTCTGGCAAACAGAGGCTAGGGACACCATAGATAGGGTTCTGTTTATGCCATATAAGATAGAAGCCATTCTTCTGTGTAGGGAGAAATGGGGAAGTCTTGCTCCATCATTTGTTGTATCTGCATTCTCTGATGTGCCCCAGTTAATCAAAATTCTTAACTTTGAGAGTGGGAATAGTTCCACTGATGCTTACATGGTTTTCTAGAACATGGCCATAGTTGCAGCAATTTGCCATGCCTATTGTCATCTAGGTTTCCCCAGGAAGCAGTGGCCCTTCCGCTCAGATGCAGACTTTGCTACACGAGCTGGTCAGAAAATTTTGAAATTTCATGAAAAATGGTGATAAGAGTTCTGTGGGGAAAAAAATACCAAAAAATTCTTACCAATTTTTTAAACAACAGTGCTTGCCTCAGTGATCCGTGTGTTTGTCACCATCAAGATAGACTATGATATTGTGCTGTAGTTGGTGTTAAAAAGAACTCAGAAGATGATCCTTGAAAGAGGACTTAGATTCTTCAGATGATGCAGAGTGCAGCAGTTCTGCTGAATGTTGGGTTGGGTTTATATGAGTATTTTTCACTAATACTCCATGCCATGCTTAGTTTGTACCTGGTTGAAAGCACTTGCAGACCCAGAAAATAAAATTTCCACAGATCAAGCAGGGTCTTGGAGGGGCACACATTTCAGCCCTGCCTGAGGGGTGGACAGGGTGTGTGTGTGGAATTCTTTCTGATTGGCTATTTTCACCAATTCCCTCCCCTCAGGAGCCAAACTCGTTTCAAAGGAGGGGAGGAAGGATCCCCAACAGTTGCTGGAGGAGCAGAGGTGATGCACGGGTGGGGGGGTGGAGCAGGGTCAAAACAGATGTGGGGTCAGAATTTATAGGGGACATGGGTCAGAACTGATGTCAAGCCGGGGAGCAGAACAGATGTGGGGGTAAAATTGATAGAGGGTGGATGGACAGGCAGGTGTGATATTGCTCTCATTTCTGCAGAAAATAATAGGGCCCTCCCATTTCTTTCAGACAGCTTTAAGTGCTGGCTCTATGCTCTTCTCAATCTTCCTGTTCACTTCCATATGCAATTTAAAAAGTGTTGGTTGCAAAATATTTAGAATCCCTAATGGTCTAGGATCCAAATTTGTGAGAAATTCCCTACCATCCTGTGTCCTGCTGCAGAAGTTAAGATCTGATGTGTTTCTCCTCCTGACTGGATCTGGAACTTAATTGTTTAAGACCAGTGGTAAGTCATTCTCGGTTGAGAGTAATCAATAGGAGGATGGGAGCAGGTGAGGCCTAGCCAAAGCTATACATGTAGAGGGCTCATGAGAGCAGAGAAAGCCCATAACAGAGTGAGTGTGAGAGAGCATAGCAACTGAGTTAGCTGCCAAGATAAGGAGAGTTTAACTGTAGGGAGAGGGGTCCAAAGGATTTAACAATTAGAAAGGCTCCAAATTCCCAAGAAAAGTAACTGATGGAATAAAGAGATCCCAATACATTTCACAAACATCTGAATGTAGGCTGAATAAAAATGCAGATTGAACACCAGTATCAGAGGGGGGCTAACCAATTTATTGCACTGAGTGCAATATGTATGATTACCTACCTCGCAGGCAGATGGTGTATGTGTGCATGCAATTCAAAGCCCTCAAAAACAGAGGCCAGGTCTACACTGCGACTTTAAATCAGTTTAATGGCCGATATACCGATTTAACGCTGTACTCGTTCACACGACGTCATCATTAATATCGAGTTAAACGGCTCCTTAAATCGATT